>NW_020861315.1:421658-552247 GCF_000972845.2 Larimichthys crocea
CATAATACACTACAGTGCCCATGATCATCGCGATGAAGGAACATGTCACCGAGTAAAACAGTGTGGCATTGATGATTTTAATAGTTTTCGGACATCAATGGGAGTCTATGGCACAGAGGAACTTAGAACTTATAGAATGTCATCAGACTTATGCTTTATATTGAGTTATTATAGATTTGTATTAAAGATGCAGATTCATATCTCAAATTCTAGTTTCCTTTCAACCATGTCAAAGTAGGCTCAGGCTCTACTTGACGCAAATGCAAAATTATTTCTTTCCACGTTCAAGCTTCAAATTCAAGATTCTTTGTCGCCATAAAAGCTGTGAACCAGAACCACCGTCTAACCTAGAGGTGACCCCCACCTGG
Source organism: Larimichthys crocea (assembly GCF_000972845.2). NCBI lineage: Eukaryota > Metazoa > Chordata > Actinopteri > Sciaenidae > Larimichthys > Larimichthys crocea. The sequence goes on from NW_020861315.1 coordinate 422,027, forward strand.
CTCTATCTCCCTCTTTCTCCCCCTCCTCCTCTTCCTCCCTGCCTGCCTCCTTTCCAGATCCCCCTGCCTCACCCCAGTGTGTACAGGAAGCCCTGATTCCAGAGAGCCTGCTCTTCTGATGATCAGAGAGGAAAAACACAATGCCTTCAGTGTGCTAGAAAGGAGCTCAACTCATAAAATGCACACACACACACACACACACACACACACACAGAGAGAGAGAGACAGAGACACACAGAGAGACACGCACACACACACAGACACACACACACAAAGGGAGAGAAATAGAATGGAACATGCTTTTACTATTAAGGCTCTGTGTTTTTTTTTTCTTTCCATATGACTTTCCCAGGAAAATCCCCCTCATCAGGGTAGGTCCAATCCAGACAGACAGCAGACTGGAGAAGAGACACAGATACAGACAGACATAGAGGCCTGTGGAGAAATTGACCTTCCAGTCCTGTCACTGAGACACAAACAAAGACTTTTAGGGTGTGAAAGGCTGCTGAGCTGAAGCCTTTCTCTGTTCCGTTTATCCTATTTCACAGCTAAATTTTCAGACCACAGAGAGTCAGTCAATGATCCTCAATGAACACTCCCACCCACACAAGCATAAAACTTCTGCAGACTAGCATCTGGTTTACATACAACTTGCTCTATCTCGACGACTCGGATGATATTAATTTAGTCTCTCTGGAGTTGCAGCCGACATCGGACATGTCAGTGCTTTATTGGGTGACACCAAGTAATTCTGTCCACTTCTAGAAGGCTTCAACAGTTGGTACCATTTAGGAAACTAGGTCACTTCCGCCTTCTGTGTGCTACGTGCATGCATGTGTGTGTGTGTGTATGTGTGCGTGTGTCAGCCAGACCCCACTATAAGCCAAGACCTCTAGTATAAACATATTGTGCAGGAAGTACTGCTACTCTGAGCAGAAACATCCTAATACCAGTATTACAGTATTTGACTCATAACTAGTGCTATCTTTGCTGTCACACTGCAGCTCTTATTAATCTGATAAATGTTGGTGTCCGTGTGATCATCTTGTGTGGCTATGAGGTCATTCCCGAGTACAATTTCCGAGCACTGCATACTTCAGCTCAGTCCTGAAAATGTGAGTATTTCATTACAGGCGCCAAGTAATCCTCTGTTGAAAGATGAGTCGGTTGTTTATAACGCCAACTTGTTTGTTGCATCACTGCTATTACAAGAATGCCAAAAGAATACAAATACTTTTTTATACTAACTGTAGTCATTCAGTGTTATTTTTAGTCTTGTGTCTAGAGAAAATAATCGAAAAAATCTCATAGTGAATCAAGTAGTGAATCAGTTCCAAGCCTGAGGTCAAAAAACTCTAGGGGGGTCCTAAAATAAATCTCACTGTTTGGTTGAACTCGTTCTCACTTCATAAGCTGCGGTACTCTTTTAAAATTCCTAATAGTGGACAATAACAGTTGCATTATAGTATATCGACGCAAGAGCAGTTCAAAACACACCTCACAGAACAGCGTGTCTGCAAATGACTCAAAAACCTGTTAAGCAGGAGTGTCAGAATAACACCACAAGCAACTGTAGCTATGCTGTTGTAACGACATCAAAACATTTCGTGTCTAATCCCGCAAAATAAAGTTTTAATGCTTTGAATCCTGTGTAAAGTCATTACCCCACTGGATACAGGTTATAGCCTTGTGTGTGCTTGCTGGACCACACCAGTCTAATGTTAAACCAGCCAATGAAGTACTATCTACTGCATTCTTTTGCAGTAGATAGTACTTCATTGGCTGGATAGTACCTCTAGTCACACAAACTGCAACAACTTGACACAAAAACTGACATTTACAGTTCACACAAACTCTTTCAGATGGGACTCCTTCAGGACATGCAGTGCAGGGAAAAAAAACTTCTAAAAATGTCCTGTGAGAAAAGGGGTCAATCACATTAGAGGCCCGTTTTCTACACATGCGCACACACGCACACGCGCACACGCGCACACGCACACACGCACACACACACACACACAGTCAAACTGCAGTGCCATCTTTATAGCTGAATCCTTTGCAACAGCAAAACCCACACATGACCATCATTAGTAAAATCAATGTGACAGTCAGGCAGGCCAGGGAACGAGCCTGAAGCTTCTGAATGGCGCTGGAACTGAGTCATGCTGTCTCACACACTCACATACAAACAGAACGAGACAGGGAGATGGAGGAGTGGAGACACGTCAGGGATGTTACAGATTTGTGCTTACAGGAATACACCAGATATTGGCTGACTGGTCTGTTGCTCACCTTTTAGAACATAAACACCAAAATCATCTATTTGCACAACAGCAGGACGTTTGTTTCAGCGCTATGTTTAGTGATAGGAGCCGACTGACACTCTACCTAAGTAGTAAGGCATCTCTTCCAGTGATAATATTTGATATCACACATGCACATTGTTATTTGTCAGCCAATAGGTGAGATCAAATTGCAGTTCACAAAAGCCTAAAGCGCCTTTAAGGTCAGGTAGAAACACTTGTGTTGTAAAGTGACAACTGTCAGTCTGACTCTGCTGTTTGGGACAGAAAAAGACAACAAAGTTGTATCACTCATATGTGCGTGGGTTATATGTGTGGAGCTCAGGACATGTTTAGCCTGTCTTAGCCTAAAGACTGGAAGAGGGACAAAACTGTTAGTCGGGCACACACACCTACCAACACCTCTGAATCTGACTAATTCATGCTCTGTATCTCGTGTTTAGTCTGCACACAACCAGATATAAAAAAGTACTATTTATGATTTTGGTGGTGGATTTTATTTCTAGGCAAACAACTGTTTGTGTTCAGTGTTTCTATGCAGGCTGTCAGATGCACTCTGTGAGCACAGGTTTTGGTTTCTGAACAGGAAGGCTGGGCTTTGGTTATTCAGGCTGCTTCCTCATTCTGTCTCTCTCTCTCTATCATCATGTACCACTTTGGTCTAGTTTTCCTCTTTGCTTTGCCTTCACACAAACATTCAACACTGCAACCATCACTGACTAACAGAACACAGATTCAGCTTCTCTTTTGTCTTGATTTCAAATAAAATATAAACTTCTTTCGACCAGGACCTGAACCTCGGACAGTGCAGGCTCAATGAGATAGACAAAGAGGGGGGGCCACATTTAAACAATGGTACCAAACCATTGAAAGCATCTGTGCAAAAAGTAAAAGAAAGTCACTGTGCCTGACTCTCATTCACCAAAGAAATTATTCCAAAAGTTTGAAGCGGACTGCAGTGACACAGCACCTTTGCTGAATTACTGAGCCCCTGAGCTAATGTCTGAAAATAACCGGTAAGCTACATACAGCCCAAAACAGCACTGGTAGTATTAGAGGGAACATACAGCAAGTGGAAAATGTGTGTCTTCCATCACAACCACATTTACTTCTTATATAGAGAGGGAAACTACTTCCTCGTAGTTAAAAACAGTTCATCATTACTTTCTTTTAACTACTGCTGCTTATTTTGTGTTATAAAACACATTAATTGCTACAAGCTGGAGTTAGATAATGGTAACGATTTTGATCAAAACTCCTGTCCAGCGATTTGGATTCAACTTTCTCCAAAGATCGCAGCACCTGGATGAGATCAACCTCCAGAGACATGTTGCTAATCTACTATTACTCACCAATGCCAACAGCTCGTTTCTGTGTTCCTATCCTCATAACTTAACAGGTAAACTGAGGAATGAGCCAATCTTGTGAAAAAGACTTATGGCAGTCACTGAAGTTCATAAAAGCGAGGTAGAGCAACAGAGCTGAAATAAAAAATAAAAAAATAAGTGGGAACAAGGGGAGCTGGGCAGATAATATTTTCACCATCCTCCTCCCTAACTCCCGTGCTGTGTTTATCTAACACAGAGGGGAGATGTTTACATTGGCTTGGTTAAACACAGACAGGCCCAATAGCTTTTGTTAATAATAAATAACCTAAACAGCCAGCCGGGGCATCCATGCTGGAGCATCTAGCTGGCACACGTGGACCACCATTGTCCTGCATCTGTGGAGGAGACGTTTACCTACATATGGGTGAGACAGATAGCATGCAGTGTGAGAAAGAGAGCAAAGTCTGTCAGAGAGGTTTATAGAGCTGGAAACAAGTCTGAGGGTTGAGGTGGAATTCATACTGAGAGGCTATGCTATCTATCCCACCGCAGTTTGTTTGTGATGTGGTTTATTTTAATAGATTCTCCGATGATTTGATACGAGCAGCGGCAACCCCTTTCGACCCTCCCATCATAAACACAAAAATAAGCATAAGAGAGTGCACGGGCTGTGCTTGGGTTCCCATGTGGAAGGAATAGAGTTGAAGGGGGGACAAGGGGGGGACTTCAGAAAAGAGGAAAAAAGTTTGATATATTTCATCTGATGGTGGCTGCAGTGTGCACCAGAGCTGTGTGTGAATGTGTGTCTGCGTTGGGGAGGGGGTTTAAGAGGCAGGCAGAGGGATGAGGGGGCAGAGATTGATCTGGGACAGTGTGGGAGAGAAAGAGGGAACAGCAAAGAAAAAAAAAGTTGCAAGGCCTTGGGAATGAGAGTGTGTGTGGGAGAGGGAGAGAGAAACGATACACTGCTGGACTGCCGGAAAAGGAAAGTCAGCCAGGAGGACGGCAGATCGATTCCTCCCCCGAGTCCCACAACAAACACACTCTCTTTTTCCCTCTGCATAGCTCACCTCTGCTGCAGCCTGATATCGTCCCATCAGCACTTCATCTCTATCACACTCTCTCTATTATACCCCCCCTCTGTCTTCTTTGTCTGCATGCTTAGCACTTTATTCTGGAGGCCTCTTGTGAAAGATCTTGCCGAATTTTCTACGGAGCTTGGTTCTCACAGTAACTCATTGTGGTTAGTGGATAGGAATATTAGGCCAAACGCCCCAGATCTGTCATCTTAAGACCGTGCAAAATTACTACACATAACACCAGAAGAATAATCTAGACACGGCGAATAACAAAATTCAGATTTAGAAAGAAAGAAGAATCTTTGTGTTGGAGCAGAACTGTAATCAAGAGAGAGGGATGCATCTCATAATTAAAAACCTTCCTGCAGGTAATACTAGACAGAAAAACCACACACACGACACACACTCTTTCACAAACACAGAGCAATCCTCCCACCAACCATCCTCCCAGACAGATGGAGAGACAAACACACTCGCAGACACTTTCAACACATCTCTAATCTTAGAGCTCTGGATCACACACACACACACACCCTCTCCGCACAGACAGTGTAGCTGTTATGGACACATACACACTACAGGATGAATGACTCCTCTTCATCATCATCACAACTAACATTAATGTGGTTACTGTTTCCGGTCATACTATACAGATAACTGTGTGTGTGAAGGGGCCCTGCGTCAGATTGGGGCAATTGTGAGGTCAGAGCTCAGGGTTTGGCACGGCTTGGCTCCTATTCTTGCCATGTCAGCTCAAGCTCCCCCCCAATACACCCCTCTCAGAGTCAGAGCAACAACAAAAAAAAAGAAAGAAAAAAAAGAAAATCGACTCTTTGCGTTGTTTTGGAGTTGATGCAGGCCTGCCTGCAGCTGCCCCGTTGACAGCTGGCAAAAGCATTTTGGAATTCAAACCCTGTGCGCAATACAAGCCGTAGCCATTTGGAAACAACTTAAGAAAACCGCAGAGAGATCTCAAAAAAGAAGACAGAGAGAAAGAAAAGATCCGCCTTTATTTATCAGAGAGAGTCACTTACCAGTAGCCGAAACCCCCTGCATCCTGCACAAACTTCTTCTCCGGTCTTTCTCTGCTGAATCCGTCCTTTTCTCGGAGAAACTGGTTTAACAGCAGCGGCTCCAGCGTACTCAAACTCGGAGGAGCGCGTCCACTTCAGGCTGAGCTCCCCCTTTTTTTCTGTTCGCCGAAATAAAAACACACACACACACTCACACACTTAAGGACACTTCATGGTTTCCTAACGGACGCGAGTGATTTTTACCCGGGTCATTTTCTATGCAGAATAAGCGCACTGTAGTCCTTCATGTAGTCCCTTTCTCCTCCCTCTCCAGAAACAGAACTCTTTCCTCTGTGCCGCTGGAAAAAAAGAGCATGCGCGCGCCTCGCACCAGGAGCGCGCACACGACAACCCCATTCATTGAGAGTGAACGTTAGAATGAAAGATTAGTTTTGGAAAAATTCATATTTTTACCTCGACTAAACTCGACTTTAACGCAGCTTCAACCCCAAAGTAGCTCACTCTACTTTCTTCTTCTTCTTCCTATCCTTTTACTGATGTTGCATTTTCAGCCATGACATGCCCATAGGCAAAGAGGCATGACATGGGTTGTCACGTGAAGTCATGAAAAGGATGAGGTCTATTTCATGAGATAGATCTGCTTTGAAAAAAAAATCCACAGCTGCCCATTAGTGTGGAAAAAAGTGGGCCTGGAACAAGCATACTAACTGGCACTGTATTTCCATGTCACTGCTCAGGCTTTTCTCCTCATCTCTTCTTAATTGATTATCTTGAGTTTGGATGCTGTCAGCTGCCTCTGTGAATCATTGTACACAGTAATGAGGAACTGACAGAAGGGAGAAAACAAATCTTGAATTTAGGCATCATTGCGGTCATAAAATGTTGTTTCTTTTGCGTGGGTATGTCCTGTTTATTCAACGTTCAATGTCTGAGAGTCATTAAAGGTCAGCTGTGGTGCCTCCAGTCAGCTGGGTGGCATTACAACTTTATTGTCTGCATTGGTGGCAAGGAAATGACTATATTTACTCACTTTTATGTTACTTTATGCTTCTAATCTACGTGACAGCTATAGTTACTTTTGTACTTTTTTATTTTTGGGCTTGTTATCCTTACAGATTGTCTAGTTGGGTCCCCTTGTCATCTTTCATCAGTCTATGAGTTGTTTGCTTTTCTTTGGTGGTTTCATTTAAAGGTCCGGTGTGTAGGATTTCATAACTCAGTGAATTTCTATGTTTTCGTTTCCTAAGAATAAGACTTTTCCATCTACAGACGCTGTGGGTCCTCTTCCACGGGGTCTGCCATGTTTCTACTGTAGCCCAGAACAGACAAACTAAACAGTGGCTCAAGATAGAGCCTCACATTTTTTGGACATTTCACAGCCACTGTAGTTTCTCCTTTATGCTACAAAGGACACGGGGAACCGAGGGAGTTGCAATCAGTGAAAGAAAAAGGAAAAAAAAATCCACATCATGAATCAAAAATGTGCATAGCTGTGAATCTTTGTCTCATTAATCATCTTGTGACGCCTCACATTTATCTTGTGACACTTCAGATTTGATTTAACTACCTGACTGGCTCTACTTCATTCAGCTACAACAGTAAAATCCTGCTTACACATTGATGCGTCAGTGAGAATCAGTCACAGGATCTGAGTATTTCTACCACTGCTGCTTGTATCGCTGTATCTCAGCACATTTCCTGTTTCCAGCCAATCTTCAGGAGCATGACTGTGTACCAGCCAACCCTCCTCCTTACCCCTCTCTGTGCTTGCCTATCTGTGCAGACCCCCATCTTTTATAAAACCCGTGTCGACTCAGCTACGCGTCATTAACCCCTTTTGTGGCTGTTGCTGTTGCTGGCTCCACGCGTTTCATCTGCCAACACAGACAACAGCAGGGTCTCTAATGATAATGGCTCCCTGTCTGGCTGCTTGCCAAGGCAATAGGCCACTTCATTGACCTGTACTCCTCTCTAATAAGCTATATCTATATATCACCTCGTCCCACATTTATAGCAGCTCACTGGCTGCTCACTTAATCACAGAATTTGCCAAACATGACTTTGATTTTTGCAGGCGCAAGCAAATACAAGAATAGAAGACACATCCCCCCATTTTGCTTAAACATTTTTCATCTTTGCTTCATTCTGAACATGTCAGTACAGAGTCTGAAAGGCCAAGTGTTTTGTGGATGACTGAACTTGTGTTTTAAATAGACCAGGGGCCCGGTGCCCCTGCTAGTGTCTCCAAGTGCATGGAGCTGCCTGTCAGCCAGTCTGGGGCATGCTGGTCCACAGAAAGCAGAACACCAAACAGCCCCCTGGGATACATCCTCTCCTCCGCTTCCCTGGGGCTCCTCCACTCATAACTACAGAACAGAGTGAAACAACAGCATTCACAGAAAGAGGGGGAGGCTGGAGGAAGAGAGAGGGGGAGGGAATTCAAGGGAGAAGAGGGGGGAAGGTGAGGACGTTGTGAGATATATGAAAAAAGACAATTAGGAGAGTGGCAGATGAGCAGCAGAGCTGAGGGATAGGTGCGAACGTCTGCAGGGAAAAGTGTGAGATGAGCTACATAGTGTTTTTTACACTTATCTGAAATCCTCCCGGTGTAAATGCCCCAATCATATGACTAATCACACTCCAGACTCGGGTGCCAGTCTTTATTCGTTCCCTCCTTTTCAGGTGCAAATTAAAGCCACACACTGATTGAATCAACACGTCATCCGTTGTGTGTCACAGACGATGCTGCGGTAGCTTTGCGTTTGCAGACCACACCAACGGTTTTGTGGAGATAATGCATGAGTCACAGATGGGAGGACACTCACACCCTACGTCCAATGTCAGGACTAAGGAATGTTTTAATGCATCATGAGGCTGAGCTCATGCTCCACAGGTCATAAATTTGTTAACATCCTCAAAGGTATTATTTCTGCTTCAGTAGAGAAATGTATGTGTGTCTGTGTTTGAAGCAAATCCATGTGAGGCATGTGGTGATGTTGTTGATTGTTGCTGCTGCTCCACATCAGCTGATCACGGCTCTCTGTCCCTTCAGGCTCCACATGGATTCACCACATGACAGAGTTGGCTGATACACATAAAAAGGACTCTTTGTAAGTGCAAACACACACACAGCCTCTCTTCTAAGGCCAGTCCTAGAAGTCCTTAAAGTAACTTTTAAGGTTTCATGACGATGTCAACAACTGTATTACAGGGACACCAAGTGGTGAAATTTAATAGTGCATCATCTGAGATATGAAACAGCTGCTCTGCTGTAGGAACACCCCCCTCCATCCACAACACCTGCGTATTAATAGAGAGGGACTGATGCCATCGAACGAATCCCACTGACCCATATTTCCTTTGCCAGTTGAGCCCCGGGTGGGGAGGATATAAGAGGAGACTGGCACCAACAAAGGGTCCACTGTTGCTACAGTGATGTCAGTGAAATGACCTCTTCCCTCTGGCTCTCATTAATACTCTGCCATTCAAATTCAATCAGCGAGGCATATGGTGAATGGCAGCGACTGGTTTCACTGTACTAAATCACAGCAGTGTGTGGGTGTCACGATAATTAATGTAATTGATTCCAGGCTATTGTACTTCTGAGAGGGTTTGGGCGTGTTAATAATGTATGAGGATTGCAGGATAAATGGTAGAAAAGCTGTAGAGTTCTGTCAGAAGTAAAATGCTGTTTTATTTTTGTTTGTGAGCATATCCTAAAATCAGTAATCGTGAAGTCACTTCAAGGGACACTCACCTGATTTTACACAAGTTCACTTGCCATGAAGAGTCATGTAAGGAGCTTGTGTCCTCTGTGGCACTTTCCAAACTTAAAAAAATGAACCCTGATGATCTAATCCTATGGAGTTGCTGTATGGGTACCTTTTTGTCCACTACCAGGGACTAAAGGATAGGATATTTTGCCCTCTGGTGCCTCGATTTATAACTTTTTTAAATAAATAAATTCTCTGCTTTATTTGATAATGACAGCTGATAAACACGGAATTCAAGTGGAGAGAGAGTAGAAGACAGTCAGACTTTAACTTTCATACACGGGGTGCATGCTGTGTCAGGTGAGCTACAGGGGCACCCCATATTTGGACCTTTCTTTGTTAAATTGTGATTTTTCTGACATTTGTGGAATGCTAAAAAGCTTGAATCACTACATAACCGTACCTTTGATGGTCCAACATGTGTCAGTTTGCTGTTATTCATGAGTTTGTTTGCTTCATATCTCACATAAATCTCTGATAAATCTTTCTCAAGGACCCGGTGTACTCTGTCAAAACTGTCCGAAACCTTTCCGCCCTCACATCAAACTGGGGTGGGTCTGTGTCTTACCGTTTCTGTAATAAATCAAAGAACTTTATAGAGCCTCTCTGAGCTGAACAGGAATTGTATGTTTGGGCCAAACAGTTGAAATGGTTTAAATCAGAATGACGCACATGTCCTTCTATAGTACAAAACTATGTTAGAGTAGTCTTCATGAAAGTCAACATTTGTAGTTACCAGAACAAGTCAGCTCATTTTTGTTGAAGTAATATTTAAATCAGTAATTCCTCTGCAGCTGACAGGAGACGTGAGGAGCTCAGCTAATCTGAAAACTAAAAAGTAATAATATAAAAAAAAGGAAAACACACACAAGGATTTCATTTTATGGGTATATAATATGTATAATTTGACCAATAAACTACCTGCTACAATAAGCCAGCAGCATGAGAGACACCTCTAACTAACCAGAGTCAGTTATAACACCTGAACATCACATGCTGTGATTGAGAGTGTGTGAAAACTATAGTTAGCAAGAGATTCAAATTTAAATTTCATGTATGAAAAAAAATAACTGGACAAATAAAGGTTGAGAACCATTGATTTAAATCATGCAACAGTATCTTTAGTTGATTCTAATGTTTTCATCCTTATGTTCATTCAGAGAAATCACAAATTAATGGATATTGGATATGGATATTTGTATTTGAACGTCCCATGATAATAACGAAAAGTCCATATAAGAAGTTTAAATGATTTATTTGATCTCATGTGTATCATTATAATTCATTCTGGATTTTTGGACTCTTAAGTTTTTTAAAAGGAGCTCCACAGCATTCCTCCCCCGCAGTTTAAAAACTTCACTGTAGCATTAATTGGGCAGAGCGCCGGCCTCCAGAGACTGGACAGGAAGTGCTGGGTGCACCAAAGGTCAAAAGAAACTGGCTTCGATCAGCGCGTGGGTGTATCTCCAGAAGGCAGGGAGAGAGGGGAGGAAAGGAAAAGAAATGGGAAATGGAGAAAAGGCAGAGGAGGGAGAGGAGAAGAGTGAGGTTTAAGTGAGACAGCAGAGAAAAGACAGAGAGAGAGAGAGAGAGAGAGAGAGAGAGAGAGAGAGAGGGAGGGTTGGACGGGGGTGGGGGAGTAGGTGGTGGAAGTGTTTTTGTGCATTGTGTGAAATGTGATCGTGTCCTGGAGCCACACAGACAGCTGGGAAGTTCCCCTGCCCCTGGCTTCCAGCTGGGAACACTCTGAGGAGACACCAGGGCTGCAGACCATATACTCCACTGATTAACCCTTCATCTGCTGCTAATGTGGAGGAGCTATAAATAACAACACCCAGACGCCTTGGAACTTAAGTCACATTTATTGATTTTAGCCAGTATGACTACCTTTACACAGACATACACCTTCTCTACCGGAAAACAAACAAAACACTTTTAGGATTAGTTCAGCAGTAATACATCAGACACAACTCTTGTCTTTTTTATTATTATTTTTTCTCCATATTTTTTTTTGTTTGTTTTTTTAAACACCCTGACAAAAGTTTACATGTTTGTTTTCAATTCTGTGTAAAGGTCCCATGACTGAGAAACATGCATATGACATTTAGCTGTAATCAATATGCCACTAATCATAATGCACATTATTGATAAGAATACAGTACTGCATGACAATTCAAATAAATACCAACATACAGGTGAAGTCGTTATTTCATATAAAGATATCAAACTCTCATTATGGATCAATACTGAAACACAATATGACAATATAAAGTTTGCACAGCTAATTTTTTATTATCACAATGCTATCGCTTCCAGCAAACAGAAAACCTTTTCTTTTTTTTAAATGTAAAACAGTATCTGAATTGCACTTTTATTATGTTTTTCATCCATATTGGTAACTTTAACGCCTCAACAAACAAGCAATGGCTATAATGGCACTATTCAAGCTTGTTGATGCTTATTTTGTTTTCTGTTTCCTGAAAACATAATGCTCAAAGATGATGTAAAAAAAAGAAAAAAAAAGATTCGAGTAAAAAAAAAAAAAAAACAACAACAAAAAACTCAAATTGAACAAAAAGAAAGATAAAATGCGCTCTCTGCACATTTTTTTTTTGTCAACAATACTATTGATATCACATTACCTTCACCAAACAATGCTAGAGATACGTAGATGTTTCCAATAGTACACTGATCTACCCCAACACATTACAGATGCTTGGAGCATTTTGTTCAATAACAGGAGGCCAAAGGGATTTCTTTTGGTTCCCACAGTTTGATAAAAAACAACCTTTTCTTAATACCCCTGAATTTAATGAATGGATCACTGACCTGCAGAATTCAATACAATTTCAGTTTTATTGAGCTAATTTCAAAACTATTATCTCACTCATGCAGACAGGGGAAAATTCCCTTTTGCATTTATTGCTGCTCACAGTCATTTTGAACCCAAAGTCCTCACCGATATAAAAAAATAAAGAAAAACATAAAATACTAGTTTAAGATTCTCCCTTGAAACAATGAAAGGCACTACTGGTCAGAAACGAAGAACTAAACAAACCAAAAACAAAACCCCTGGCGCTCACACACACACACACACACGAGAGAGAGAGCGAGCGAGCGAGCGCCATGGCCCCGAACTACATCTTCCTCAGTGACGGCTTGTCTTATTTCCGAGTCTTGATTCTTTTCAACCTAAACGGTGTACCAAGATTTGGCACGATAAACGAAGAGAGAATGAAACAATTCCAATTTGGAATTTAATCGTCGCACTTGCAGAGAATTCGGAAAGTCAGTGATCCTGTTTCAGTTTGAACGCCCTCGGTAAGAAGCTAGGAAAAGCATATCATAGCACTCAAATTTTTCCCAAAACACAACTTACCTATCGGAGTCAAGAGCGTTGTCAAGTTTCATTGTGTTATTTTGAACTATTCCTAGGAATAATAAATACATGAAAAAACCCCAGAATTTGATCACCCTGGATTTTTTTGTATAGAACATGGCAGTAGAACAAACATAAAAGAAAACCAACAGCATAATATACGATGTAACAAGACAAATTTAAAAATGATTATTTGATGGATAAAATCTTGAGGATGAAGTCGTAATAGTAGGTTTGTGGTTTGCGGAGCCTTTACTTGAGTAAATAGTTTCTGTTATTTAAGCTCAGAAGATTCAGGAGGACGTATAATCCTAAAGTCTTATAACCTATGTTGAATTACTCACAAACCTTAATACTACCACGCTTTCCTATAGGTTAATAATCGTCTGTAATAATCCTATATAATGAAAGTGCACAGATTAACAAAAACAATAAACTAAAAACAAAAAAGGTGAAACCAGACAAAACAGCTTGTTGATTAACATTGAGAAACAACCCCATGACCCCTGGCTTATCATTGGAGGGTTGGATAAGCCAATCACAAACTCCGGTCAGAATTGCAATCAGTTCAATGGACCTGTGAGAAATTGGCTTCCAGCAGCAGCAGCAGCACGCGAAAATGAGTGTCATTCCAATAGACATCACTTTTTAAAAAGGAAGACGTGAGAAGGAAGTAGGACAGTTGATTTGACAGTGCTTTTTTCGTTTAGCATTTGTTTTTCTTTTTTTGTCTTCAAGTCCAAATAGCCTATTCGTGTTAACTCTTTTTCGGCGAGCTCAATCAGCAGTGAGTATGGACCTTGTGTTGGTACTTCGTCATCCGCGCAGAACTACTGTAATTACTGCAAAATGGAGAAACAAACAAATGATCAGCGTTAGCATAATTTGTCAATTTATTTAGAGCGACTGTTAACATGGTCGGCAGCTCCACACAGACGAGGCAGGCGGCGGCTGAAGTTAGTCAAAGCAACAGAAGCCATGTTAGGGAGCCCTGATGATATGTCAGGACTTTTCATTTTTTGCCATATCGACAGTGTCAATATGTCTCCGGGGAGCTGATGTGAAAGCACATTCACCACAAAATATCCTGCTGGTGCAGTTAGGAAGCCAATGACTCACGAGTACCATGACTGGTCATTCTTAAGACAGAGCTGAAGCCATATCCCACCACCCAGGTCAAAGGAGAGGGGTGTTTCTCATATGCCATGCAAGTTAATGAAAAAAATGGGTTATGTTTTTGACATGCAGGCTTACTATAAAATCAGAAACTGGATGTTGACGTGTGTAGTAAAACTTAAAGGTGATGTGGGAGGAGCCTGCAAGCAGAGGTAGGAGGAGCATTTTAGGTGGCATGCTGTTATGACACCAGATAAGCCAGACATTGATTTCAAACTAGATGGAGCCAAATGAGACTTCATTTATCTAGGAAGAGGGGGTGCTCTAGTCACAATCACATCCTGGGTATCTATCTACCTACTGCTCGGTGATTCCACAGAGACTATACAAGAGGGAAGGATAAGGGCTCAGCTAATTTGAATCAATGTCCTGTGGTTGTTCGAGCAACCAGTCTTCAGTTTTTTTCTTTTAATTTTTTTCCTCCAAAGATTTACCAGGAGTTTCTCCCTCAGGAAACCCCTGGACTCATTTCTCCACAGTATCAGAGTCAGCTCTCAGCCAGACATCTGGCTTTCTTCACCAGCATGTCTGGCTTTCTTAACTCCTCTCTCAGGAGCTGGTTTACAACATGAGTAGTTCTCCTCTACTCCCCAACCCTTTTCTCAGCGCAAACTGATAAAAAAAAAAAAAGAATATATCACACTTGTAATTTAAGTGAATCTTAAAATAAAGAGTGATTGACCTCACGGGAGGTTTCTTTCTTTTCTTTTTTTGTTGTTGTTGTCATTTTGTGTACGATAGCTTTGTCTCCATGCTGTGTGCTGTGGCTTATGGATGCACACTTAAGCAGGGTTGACCGCTGACAAAGAATTATCAAGTTCCCTCTCTTCATATTCGAGAGGAAGGAATACTGTAGTAGGATCCTGCAAGATTATAACCTGAACATGATCATATTAAGAATATAGAGTTTAATATATAGCTTAGTGGTAGTAGAAAACG
Source organism: Larimichthys crocea (assembly GCF_000972845.2). Lineage (NCBI taxonomy): Eukaryota > Metazoa > Chordata > Actinopteri > Sciaenidae > Larimichthys > Larimichthys crocea. The sequence continues at coordinate 437,038 of NW_020861315.1, forward strand.
CATCATTTGATAAATCTTGCAGGATTTCCCTCACATCAACCCTGCTTCTAGCATCATAAAGCTAATGTGTCTATGATCCACAAGCAGTACATGGATTTATAAACACAAGCCCCACTTATATTTTTTTTTACTATTTGCGTAATGCTAGCTTGCAAGGGGTTAAAGCTATTGTGGATACTAAAACAGTACGTTGCTTTGTCCTCACACACCCAAAAAAAGGAGAAAAGAATAAAACAAAATAAAAGTGAGACCCTCCATTTGTAAAGGTTAAAAACATCTTACAAACATGAGGGCTCCTTCACTTGAACGCTCATATACACACAGGCAACACAGGAACACAACGTACGTGAGGACGTTACCTGACAAAAATATTCAGAGGGCAATTTTCCCACAATTCCTCATTCTAGTTAAAGGGTGAGTGGTGATGCTTGGGGAGCAAGCTGCTGACAATCTAAAAGAGAGAAGGTCGTTTTTAGGCGACCGAGCGACAAGAGACAGAGATAAGAGACATGAGGAAAAGGGTTTTTCAGCCACATAACCACACAGAAATGACTCGAGAGCTCTGAGCGATCTCAAAAATGGAGAGAGGAGACAGATGATGTGAGGGGGAGAGAGAAGGAAAAAGAGAGTGAGAGCTCAAGTTGAGACACGAGGACAGGGCTTTACATCAACGGATAGATAAATATATAGTGTTTGGGGTCGACAGGCACTTTTGCCGAGTGGTCGGTTGGTTTTGTTTGCAGGTCCGCTTGTGGATGTCGGTTTTGATTTGTGCTCTTCTAGGATTTGCTCCACATTTTTAAAAAATCATCTTTGATCAAAACTATATATTGTATCTCTGTTCACAGTAATCATAATATCCATTTTAACAGGAGTAGGAACCTGAGGCACCTATGCTGAAGTGCACTTAATTTGGGTGTGGAGATCGATTTGTCAAACTTTCTTTCTCTCTCTTTATAATATGGCTCTGAAAGAATCCATCGCAACATAACGGGTCACATGGAATAGCCCTCCTGTATTTCACCAGACACCAAATAACCCGCCCCCTTTTTTCTTTTACAATGTAGAGCCCTGTAATACATGAGTTCCTCTTGTACCACACACCTGACAACAGAAAAACAGTTAAAAAAGCTCTTAAGCGTTTTCAGCTGCGAAGCCATGCGATTCTATTGACCCTATTGTATTGGTGTGCTAGCATCACAGCTTTAAAAATGATCCTGAAATAAACACCTGTGGTCACAGGTGCTCCTTTTTCTGCCCGTCATCAAACCAAGCAGCACAACCCACTTGTTATTGAATTTCTGTATGGAATCATACTGTGCCCCCCTTTGCAAGAAAGCAGGGGGAGATTGCATATTTTAGTTCCTTTTTCTTCAAAAGTTCCTTTGTCTTCAAGTTCCTTTTTTCATAAAGAGTGACCTGATTAGACAGTGGGCTGCTGGACACAGGTCTGTCCTGGGGGAACCAGGACAATAAAGGTAGAGACGAGGGCTTTTTTTTATTATTCTTAAGGAGCACCAATGCCGACAGACGAGCCAAAGAGCAGAGGATGTCATAATTAGTCACAAGACTGTCAGATTGACATCCTCTTAACAAGTCCCCAACCCCACAATGTGTTACTGTTACCAGGCAATACACTCAGGGGTTCAGAACAAACGAGCACAAAAGCTGCCACCTTATACATCATACGTACAGCACCATGACACGGAAAGAATAGACACTCCATAATATCCACAAAACCCCCCCCAACATAACCGGGGCCCAATAATCCACATGCCATATATGTCTACTACAGTCCAAACGTCTAGTGCACACTGTACATACATCTGCATTCCCCTAAGCGTATACACTAGCACACACAAGCAGCTGGTTAGTCACACAGCAGTCCCTAGAGGAGCGCAGGCTGGCCAGGGAGCTAAGCGAGCAAGTGGGGCTCTTTAACACTAAGGCAGGGAGGGTTTGGCATGACAGGCCCCCTCCCCTCTGTACACAGCAGTCCCTTGCGCACTTCTCGGCCGCCTCAGTCGCAGTAGATCTTGTACTTCTCGCTGCAAAACACCACGGGGCCTCCCAGAATGCCATTGGGCATGGCGTTGTTGGGCTCTGGTCGGCCGGAGCCAGAGCAGGTGAGACTCTGACTTACGTGGGGGTTGTTGGCGGTGCTGGTGGCGGTGGCCTTGCTGCGGGCCTTGGACCGGCCAGAGTTGCCTCCCCGGCGGGTCTGCTCGTGGTCGAACTCCAGATCTTCCAGACGCTGAGTCAGGGCCAGTTTCTGCTGGATGGCCATCCGCAGAAGGGAGTTCAAGGTCTTCTTCTCATCCTCCGCTGCAGCCAGCTGCCTCTGCATCTCATCCAGCTGAGTGACGTACTCGTCACAACTGCAAGAGAGGCAGACACACACAGAGAGAAAGCCGCAAAGTCAGGTACATATTTATCACCTTTAACAGAAAGTGAAGAACATCAGCAAGATATTTTGCACCATCATCATATGACAAGGGGGCACTGGCAGTCCCAACAATACAAATGTGCCTCAATGGAGGAAAAAACAGCTGGATTTTTGTTACATTGGCATTAATAATTTTATCAAAACTGCAAACTTGAGCTGCATGTTGGAGATACTGACCCCAACAGTCATGAGGTGAAATTGAAGCACAGTGTTTTCTTTGCCACCACCAGATGGCGCCATCGCTCCACACAGCACAGAGCCAATACTGACATTATTATGTTATGAAATCATGAGCCATTTCTGTCCCCTCTACCAAACTTCACAAACTAAAACGTTCTCAGCTCAGTGGATATTTTACAAGACACAGCAACCATCTATCTGCCATCACTTGACTGAATATACTGCAGCATAGCAATCTTTATCCTGCTCTCCCTGAATAATAACCAACGTCTGTTTTTTAGGGTTTATATGTCTACTGCTACAGGGTATGATACACCATACACCCCCAACAGGTGAGAGTGTAGCAGCGTATATGCAGCGGAAGTTAAGAATAGATCACACACACAAAGGATGAAAGCATTAAGGGTCACTCACAAGACTCTCTCTGCGTCAACCTGAGGAACAGGCTGAGGAGGGGAGGTGAGAAAATGAAGATGGGGTGGGGGGATAGACGGGCTCATTGCTTCAAGATGTGGATGTTCGCACCTGATCTCCACTTTTCCGGTTGGAGTGAGCGTGTATCACTTCCATCCATCTCCCATCTCACCTATCACTGGGTGCTGCACTGCGGCATTATCACCTGTCTCCCTGTGCCCTTGTCTGTGTGTGTGTGTAGGTATAAAAACTGGGTCACTCAAAAGGGATTTTGACGTGCAGGGTTCATTTTCCCACTCTCCATCTGCTGATGTCGTGCTCCCTTTCTATTTCCTCCTTTTCATTACCTTCATCTCTTATCTTTCCTCTCAAGCTTTTTCCCCCTTCTGTCGTTTCCTTGCGTTGTCTCCGTCTGTCTGCCTGCATCACTCACTTTCTCTCCCCATCTTGGTCATCGCTACTTTCTCTATTGCTGACAGAGCAAATCTGAGTGACATTCCCCAGTAATGACAGACACGTCTGTATGAAGGGAGCGGTTGGTTATGTTATTACACGGCGCCTTGTCCGCTCGGACATAATTCAGCTGTTGGGCAGCCTCACCCTGCTGCCTTTTGTCTGTGTGGTAATTAGGTGTTTACCTTATTTAGATATGCCCCAACCCGTGGTGACACTTCAAACTCTCTTAGACCACAAGAATCCAGAAATGTCACTTGTCGTTACTGTTTATCCATCTGCAATCTATAACTGTCATTTTCCCAGCAGGCATGTGAGATCTAATGTTATTGTCCTCGTAGACTGCATATTGTTTTGTAAATTCATTTCTGAAAACTAAAACTGCCAGTAGCCTGAGAGTCTTGACTTGTTTCCAACCAAAACAAACTTGTGTTGAATATTATTTAGATTGATGTGATTTTGAGATAACTATCCAGGCAGTCAAGATAAAGACACTTATTTTTAGAAGCTGCACAAAGAACAAGTTAAAATTGTCTAAGGTCCTCTATAAATTCTTTCCTCATATGAAGAAAACTAATTCTTGAGGTCAATATCCGTGGCCAGTGGCCGCAGATGTTTTTGCTGCATGTGGTGCTGCACGTGGTTGTGTGCCATGTGAACTCTGGCCTTGCCAGACCACCATACAAACATAAACTATACCCTCCCCTCTTGTGTATGCAGTTTGATTCCCAGTGGGACACACACCCACACAATAGGGATCAGTGCTGCTTCATTAAAGCCAGTATGAGATGGTGGGGGGCGACTGATGGGGGGGCTGGTGCGCCTTCAGACGATTCAGACACTTGTGCATGGGGGGGTGAGAGTACGTGCGTTCTTTTCCCGGGAAAAAAAAAAAAAACAGTGGAGTGGTCTATTCTAGTGACTAGATGGATACAATAGAAGCCTTTTTGGCCCACTGATGGGGTGTGGTGGCACAATAGCTGAGGGGGGACGGGGCGGGGGGCTGCTGGCCTTTTGAGGATGAATAGTCATCATATTCACATCAATAACAAACAAGTATATCTGCATTTTGCTGTGATTATTAACACTAACTAACCCATTTTTATGGTTGCAATTAGCAACTTTTGCAAACCACTCATGTGGAGATGTCAACTTTAAACTGCACAGAAACACACACGACCTCCTCAGCTGTCTGGAGCTTGATTGGTCATGGTGGGGATGGAAACCACAGGGAGAGAGCACGGCAGAGGAGTGAAAGACAGAATGATGGAAAGGGAATGCAACCAACAAACAGAACATCAGGATTATTGAGGGTGTAAGTTTGGGGAGAAAATGTGACTTGGGGTATTTGACTGTTAATCAGAAGGAGCTGAGAGCATGTTGAGGCATGTCTCTGGAATGTTAGAGGCAGGAGCTTACTGTTAACATGACACCAGAGACTGCAGCTGGAGGCACAGAGGAACGAAAAAACAGAAGCACGTACAGACACTCCAAAACTATTCAAGCCTGTGCTTCTCACAGAGCGAAATGCACTTTACAGATCTGAAGTAACTTCAATCAATGGCAGGCACAGACTGCAGCATGAGATCACACAAAGGAACGAAAAGCCTAAACAATTCTTTCATTTCCACTCCATCCTTCTTCCCCTTTGTCGGAGACCTCACATGTGTATCCGAGAGTTTTCCTCATCTTAGAAATCCACCTTTATAGACTTTGTAGTCTTTGACGTGAATTACCATTAAAAAAAAGGAAAAGAAAAAGACTGTCAAATTAGGCTCCTGTAGTGGGCTTTAGCTGAAAGCCTGGCCCCTTCCTCTCTTTCTTTTCCAGATGACTAGAGAACCGGGTGTTTGGCGTTGAGGAAGGACGAAAGGGGGTGGGGGATACAAAAGGAGTGGTGGGGAGTGTGGGAAACCTCGCTCTGGCGAGTCCCCCAGCCTCTCAAAGAGTTCCTCTGACCCAACTCTGTGCTGTATAGGATGGAATTTACATACCAATACATGAAACCCATAAACAGACAGAATGTAATTCATGCATAGGAACCAGAAGAGGGACAGAACACTGGAGTTGAAGCCCCATCATCATCATCATAGGGGTGGTTCTTTGTGGACAGGGAGGAAAACACATGTGCTGATGCAGGCGGTAAACAGCAGGCTGTAATGTGTCGTCAGTGTCATAAGCCTCTCCAGCGAAAGCTACTTAAAGACGCAGACATTTCACATAGCAAACAATCTCACACCTTGACGATGACTGTCACAAGTCTTGGACCCCCATCGAGTAACATATTACTTCAAGGAGCAAGATCCGGTTCTCTCTTTGCCCCGGTTGCTTTGGTCCAAATAGTTGAGCATTACACCTACTTCCTCTAAACCATCTGGCTCTGCAGTGCGCCAAAAACCCATGACAACACACACCCACATTTGCAGACAGGAGTTTTCCTCCTGTTACTAATTGATTAGACTCTGCAGTATATGGAGTTACTTCAGCAAGCACTTCACAGATAGGTATTGAATTACTGTATGGGTAAGATGAGGGGGCGCTGAGCTGCCCACACATTTCCTGCAGCGGCTGTAACCTTCATTCTATAATGCTGTTTATACCCACCCTCCTCGTCTACCTCTCCTCCCTCCGCAGACAGCTTGAGCTTTGCTATGGATTGCAGGGGGAGTCTTAAATGCAGAAGGAAAGACTGTCTCAGCATCTCAGCACAGCCATCTGGACCAGAGCTGATAGTTATGGGGCAAGTGGGTATCAACATCTTTAAAAAAGACTCATGGAGACGGAAAGCAACTCGAAAAGTGAGTTGAGCATCCGCCATGCGATCACTATAATCACATCTAAAAATACATACAGTAAATGCCCGTACAGGTGCACTCATTTTCTTCTGTGCACACACACACGCACATAAACAAACAAGCAGTGTGTGAGCGCTTAGTTTACAATGTGTTAGGGGTGAATGTGTAATCCAGCCCAAAATGAGGTGGGATTATGCGCAGAACCTTTGACCGGCTTCTCTTTGGAATCAGGAAAGATTAGTGAGTGTGTCCGCCCATCTGACACACACACAGGCACACACACACACACACACACACACACTCTAAATCACTGGTCAAAAACAATACTTAAGTTCCATATTTAAATGATACCCAGATTAGATACCTTCTGTGCTCTATAGCTGGTATCAATGCTAGTATCCCCTCCTGACCGTGATTCTCGGAAACAAACATGTCATTGAACATGTCACGTTACAGTGATAGAGAACAGAGATACGGCTAACATGTGGTAAACATGAATTATATTATGATGATCTTATCTTTAGCCTACCTGGCTATATTGTGGATGACCTTTGTGTGGTGTATGAGCAGCAGTGTTAAGAATAGCACAAAGTCTGCTGTGTTACTGCTGCCTCTTTAAGCTAATCTACAGTATAACGAGCGTATGAGTTTGGGCTTAATGCCAAACCACGTGGCTAAACAACAAAGACTGCTTAATTAACAACTTCCTCTGGGATTATAAAGTGGGCTTGTACATGTATGTCAGATTTTGTCTTGGATGATTATTTTTCAGTGATCCTCCTCCACCGAGCACAGGGTGGCGTATTTCTTACCGTGTGGCGAACATGGCTCGGAGAGAGGAAAAGGTGGCAGCGTCCTCTTTCAGGGCTTTGAGCTCATTCCTCAGTTTCATCATGGTCTCGGTCACCATTGCCTTTTCATTTTCATACTTGCTCTTCAGATTGGCCAGAGCAACTTCAGCTGTCTGTGGGTGGACGAGAAGAACAAAAGGGTCAGAGCAGCTGGAAGCCGTCGGGGGGCCTGTATTTCCTGTCGCAAGATGTCTGTTAATACAAACCATATGACCTATTTTTTAATGTTTTTTCCAAGTCATTAGGGTAGTCAGGTAGCCTGTAGGTGCTATTGTTAGCTACATAGGTGTGTGTGGTTTATGAGGGGCTTTCATGTCTGGGTAATGGTCACTGAGGAAGCACACACATGCTTTAAAGGGCTACCAGAGCAACTGCATACACACTGTATATCTGGGTTATGGTTCTTTGTGGTTTAAAAGGCTGTTCTCCCATCCCGACCACCACCACAGATACGCTGGACAGCTGGCATCATAAGGCTGCTGTCTCCACCAGTGTTTGTCTGCAAGACATTTGCTGCAACAGCTGAATAGACCTGAAATAGCGTCTTCTGTTTCTGTCTTTCAAGGGAAAACCGACAAATGTGTGGACGTGATACCCGGTTAATTAAACAGACATTCTGAGTGTAAAATAAATAAAATACAAAACTGATCAACCGACCTGCTTGTTGGCCTTGAGGACAGTTCTCAGGGTTGCGATCTGTTCCCTCTTGGTGCTGAGCAGGGACTTCAGTTTGAGGATCTCCTCCATGCAGGCTTCCTTGTCTTTGTCGGCCACGGTGCCGAGCTCCAGAGAGGCCACCCTCTGGCGCGACAGCTCGGTTGTGCGGTCCACAGCCAGCTGCAGGTGCTTGATCTGGTCTCTGATGATGGCCACCAGATTGTAGATGTTCATGGGCTCGCGGCGGTGGTCAGACACGGGAGAAGGCAGAGAGGAGACTGGTGATCCGTCGCTCAGGTCGGTCTTACTAGGCTCAGGGAAGAGGCCCTTTGTGAGCAGAATGGGAGAGCGGCGTCCGCGTCCTTCTGGGCTGCTCCGACCGCCCTTACCCTCCTTGTAGAAGTCGAGCATGACGCGGTTGGGCGTCTCGTTGTTGCACATGCAGACGTGGTTGTAGAGGGTGGCCAGTTCTTCACTGAAGGTGACCAGCTCGTCCTGTGCAACACTCAGACTACCCTGGGACTCGCCTGCCACGTCGCTCAACTGAGAACACAGATCGAAACACATCAATTAGGATTTTAAAAGTTTATAAAAACACAGAATCAAACCTTTATCATAATGAGAATATAAAGAGCAACATCTCACCTTGCGCAGCTCCTTCTCTAACTTGGTCTTCTGTTCTTTCTCCGTCAGACATGTCTTCTCCAGAGTTGCTAGCTTCTCTCCCAGCGTCGTGACATCTCTCTCCAGACGGGTGCGCTCGTCTTCGTAACGTGACTGACAGGCCTGGTATTCTGTCTTCAGAGTCTTCAGTTCCTCCTTCAGCTCTCCGGCTTCAGACACAGCAACCTAGCAAAGCATGATCAACAGTTGAGAATGTATAAAAGCTGGCATGTACCGTGAAATGTTTAATCTGACATGAGAAGAAGACGGGTACCTTGTACTTGCACTCCAGAATCTCAGGTCCATTGATGTCCACCTCATAGTAGTCGCCGTCTTCATGGCTGTCACGTTCTTTCTCGTTGTCTAAGGCGGACTGGCGCTCCTTGCTGGCCTGGAGCTTTCGGATGGCGTTGAGATTCTCGGTGAGGCGGTTGACCTTCTCCTGATGGTCAGACAGAGCACCGTTAGCCTGCTCCAGCTGTTTCTGGGAGTCCTGCAGGGTGGACAGCAGGTTGACCTTCTCACGCTCCATCTGAGGGGAGAGGCAGAGACACAAAGAGCAATAAGACGCGAGGTCATCATACTGTACTCTCTCCTTATTGCACACGTGTAATTTCACATTCGGATTTCTTGGTAACTTGAGGATGTGAGTGATTCCGACTTTGAAAGCAGATCATATTAAATCAGTGGATTATCTGTCATGTGGTAACTGTAGCTACTATCGGGCATGTGTTGCCAAGGTATGTGAGGCTCATTGCCCAGATGACGAGCATCAGAGTCAGGACGACCTTGACAATGTGCTGGACTGGGTTCAGCTCGGCGCTGGCAGAGACCCTGGTCGGGTCGTCTTACACAGATGTACATAGTTGTGCTGATATGAGCACAGAGCTATTTCAGAAGCTGATCTGTAAATAATGTAAAAGCATCAAGGTCGCGCTCATCTGCATACATCTTTTATAACAAAAAATAAGGTAGTAAAAATGATGGTTATCCGAACCATCTCTTGCTTTGGTTTGTTGGATGTTGTTATAGATTATTATAGAGACTAATAGGTTGATATCTGAGAAGCGGATGTCTAGGGTCGATCATACCTAATCAATAGAATGAGATAAGGTAGAAGAGCAGCAGAGTGCAGCTAAACGGGTAAAGGAAGCCTTTTGTTTGCTCTGCTCTAATTCCTCTGTGGAATCTGTGGAATGACCTGGAAGGAGGCGTCAGCAGGCAGCACGACATGTTGCTGGGTCATATCAAACATGCCGCTTGGTCTCAGTCCGCCAGATTCACCACAATGGCCAGGTTAGGAACCAGAACGGTGCCCATAGCAGGGAGGCATTAAGAAACCTTCTCGTTCACACATTAAATCCGGCAACTGTGCCTGTGTCCTTAATCCCTCGAACCTTAAAAAAACAATGGTTATCCACAGGTTCCCAGTACTTTCTGGTAACCATGGCACCCAATCAGGCGTGGTGTTGGGACTCATGGGGCGATGTGCAAGCAGATGGCAGGTCCTCTGGTGCCACCACCCACTGCCTCGTTGCCCAGTGGAGCCTTAAGGGTGTGTGTGTGTGTGTGTGTGTGTGTCTCCCTGGATTAACTTTGCTAGAAGAGGATTTAGATCACTGCAGCAGCAGCCTGGGTCAGGATCTAGCCCAAACACTCTAATCTAGTTTGTTTTGAGGATAACATAGTATTTTTTAGGTATAGTGAATCATATTGATGTGAGAAAATAAGCAAAGACGTCACCAATTTAAACTCTAGAGGAAAAGTCAAGGTGCTTTATGTCTGACTAATTAGCCTGCTACTGATTCTCTCTTCACTGCACACAAACACTACTGAGACTATTTATTCACACCACGATGTGATCAATTTGCAGTTGCAATCAATTTATCGACTGTTACTTGTTTGCAGAATGGATGATAATTATTATTTACTAAAACTGGATTGCAGAAGTCAGCGATATATTTTACTGTTAACAGTTTTCCATGGTGACGAAAAACAAACCTGCATCAGCTGCTGTTTGAGCTTCTGGATCTCCGAGATGTTAAGCTCGCTCAGGAGGTCGTCCACGAGGCTGGGCGCAGGATGGAACAGCTCTTCCTTCTTGGCCGTGGAGATGCAGTTGTCGTAGGTGATGGCATTGGCGAGCTTGGTGAAGCCGTTCTCGTAACCGTGGAGAGCCTCGTCGTTGTTAGGCTCAGTGCCCGCATCGTCGCTGAACTTGAGACCATCCAGAGAAATGCTAAGAGGGCTGAGGGGAAAAGGTGGGAACATTGTGTCATTTAGTGTTCTTTACAGTGTACACAGAGGCCTCGGAGCACCTTGTTTGTGTTCTTTTTTTATTTACCTGTGATACAGAGTGTCTCCAATGCTCATGTAGTGGGAGAGCTCTTTCCTCAGGGAAGCTTTCAGCTCACGCTCGGTCTTGATGGTCTCCAGGGCCTCTCCGAGCTGACGCTCGGCGATCTCTTTCAGTCGGATGGCATCCTCCAGCTGGCTGTTGAGGAACTGAGTGTCCTCCTCAAGACGACGGATCTCATGCTTCAAACCCTCAAACTCCACCTGGGCGAGGCAGGAGAGGGAACACGTTTATTGAGTGGATTTGCAGCTCTAACTGAAGACTGGTTTATGTGTGGCACGCCAGCTGGATCAAAAAGCTGACATTATTCAGGATAATGTTAATCAAGAACATATCCATTTAATTTCCCTTTCTAATTAGTTTTAAGTTAATTGGATTTGGGAATCCTTTTTATAGCGGATGTCTGAAAAACAGGAGCCGCTTTTGTTTGTTTGTTTCATGCCCTCCATAATGAATATAGAAAAGATCATTTAGGATAACAAGCACAGCACCTATGGTGAGAATGAACAGCTCGAGCATAAAAGCCAGCATCAAATGGAAATATCTTGTTTTTATATTTGGAGATGTGCAAATAGGATTTTTTTCCCCCCTCACCACTCATTTGACTAAAAACCAGGAAGTGTGTTTTCTCCCATGAAATGTGACAATCTCTAGTCACGAGAATGATAGCTGTTAAAGAATCTCATTTCTACAACCACGCAGCAGCTCCAGGCATTTGAAAAAAAACTATAGCAGCCGCTCATCTCTTTACTGTATCAGAGAATATTTTTATTATCGTAGTTACATCTGAATATTAAAGCGCTCGTGTTGTTTTTGGCAGCATGAGAAGGAGAAAGACTGAGAGCTGGTGTGTGGGAGGTGGAGTGCCTGTAGGGCTACTGAGATGCTGTAAGATAAAAGAAATTGGACAAGATATATCTAACAGTTTAATTAAGCCTGTATGATTATAACCAGCCTGTATGATTATAACCGGCAAATGTGCCAAGAGGGTTCACGTGATTCAAACAAGCTCCGTCCTCACCTGGCTCTGTTTGAGCACGGAGACCTGCTTCTGCAGCGAGATGTTCTCCTCCTCCAGCTCGGTGTAGTCCTGCAGCAGACGAGCCTCCAGGAACTTGTACTCCTTGATGTCGTCACGCAGCTGATTCCTCTGAAGCTCCACCATCTGGCTGTTCTGTAGGGAGAAGTGGAAGAGCTGTCAGTGAACAGTATTTCAATCTCGTTTGACTGAGTGTGGGGAGAGGCGATTGATTGGATATTGTCGCTTTAGTGTCCTTAAACGTTCTAAATCTTGCTAATTAAGAAAGGGCTCCCATCTGGCCTAACCGGTGTGTGTGTGCAAGCCTGTTCGTGTTCGAGAGGAAGGTGCCAGGTGTCTCTCTGGGCAGTGGGCCACAAGTGTGCCTGCCCGCCTGCCAGCGTTGATGGCACCAAAGAGACTGAAGCCTACTTATCTCTCTCATGGTGACTGCCATTCAATGGCTGGGAAGTGCTGTAATGGTCTAATTTTCTAAAGAAGCATCAGATTAGACTGGGGTCTCTGAATAAGAGGATGCAATGACTAATCAGCCCAATTGAGGAAATCAGAAGTTGTAGAAATGTCCTAGTATTTTGATATCCCAGTGAAGCAGGTAGGTAGTAGGTAATTCACAAAAAAGAAAATATCAACATCTTCGTTTTTTGAGCAGTTTTTACAAGCTAGCACCGATGTTTAAAGACATACTGCCAGTGCTGCTGGCTCTCCGTTGCTGCTCACGAGAAGGCATCATTAATTATATAAAAGGTTAGAGAGGCAAGAGACATGCCCTTCCCCCTACTTGTAGACACAAATTGAAAGCCAGAAGGATCAGGCCTACTGAACCACCTGTCCCTTACAACCTCGTCTATCACCTTGTTTAACACTCCATCTTCTTCTTTCAAGGTTTGTCGCTGCCCTCCCCACCCCTTGCTGTCCAGCTCATCCCAAAAACACAAGAGCCCCACAAGACATTTGGTTGGAGAGGATATTTTAGCCGGCAGCTCTTAGAGAATTAGATAAAAGCTCTGAAGTAAGGGGATACTCGCTGAAGGAGGGTGGGCCTCACTCTTTTTCAACTGAACATGCACATGTGTGTGTAATGTAATGTAATGTGAGGAAGAAGGTGGGGGGGGGAGCCCTTGAAATAGATCTCTGTATTCAGCGCCGTCTGAACTGACCTTGAATGTTCTTGTGTGCAAGCGAGTGTGAAACAGGTGAATTCAATGGCAACGCTTTCAATCCTGAACAGGTGCAGAGTGTGTGTGTATATATTCACGTCTGAGACGGTAAGAGAAGTCTCTTTATCTACAATATGGTCAGGATTTGCATGTGTGTGTGTGTGTGTGTGTGTGTGTGATGCGTGTCTTTTCCTCAGGAGAGTTGGCAGCGATAACCAAATACCAGAGGGACAATTAGCCTCCCAATCCCTTGCCAGGTGGCCCCCACCGTCTCACGGCGTCACCATGTGGCCGCGTCACAATCCCTGCTCTCGGATCATTTCAACAACCACAGGAAGTCAAACCTGAGAGGCTTTCACCTTGCAGACTCTATCTCATCCGCACAGCCTTGAGACTGAATACACACCAGTAATATTACTGTAACAAAGCGTGTAATGAGCTGGTGGTGATGGGTATCTTAACTAGTTAGAAACACCTTTTAATAACTAGAAAATTAATGCTTTTATTCCTCACTGGTGATGTGCTCAGACTCTTTCAATTTCCTACTTACACTAAATACAGTAAAACAGCTACAACAACAATAATTCTTGCTCTAAACGTCTAACTAATGTGACTCAGGAGACTATTATGCACCAAAAAACAATCTGTTTGTGTTCCTCCCTCTGTAATTCAAATTTGCTGACAAAAACGATGTTGCTAAATCCCCAGTGATGAGGCATACATGCCACTCGTTTGCTCGATGTAATAATTAATCAGTATGTGCAGAGCTGAGCTGAGGCTGACGTTTGAAGGTGCATTAATATTCATCTGGGTTTTTGCGCATTGCTAATGAGCGTGGGCGTTTGCTGTGTGAAAGCCCTGATGTTGCATTACTGCATAATGCATGAGCTTTACAACACAGATCAGTCCTGCCACTATACCTCTATGCAGTGGTCCTGACGTGTGAGAGGGTGAACGGTGCTCAAACCATACTAGTTTAGAGAGTATCAAACAACATATAGACAATTATTTCAACATTCAGCATTAATCGTCACATTGCTGGAATGATCTCTTGTTTTTAGCTTGACAAAGCTGTGCCAGCTGGTTGTTCTGGTCTTTTCCTGTGCCTCAGCTGGAGGGTGAACCTGATTAAAGGTTCCACTCCAATCTGATTACAATGCATATGGGGACTTTGACCTTTCACCTTGCTTCCACATCCTCTGTGACACTCAACCCCTCAGAGGCTGGAGAGGGCGCCCTGCTGTGCCTGACAGAAGTTAATTTAAGTGAACTCATCTGGGTTCATGGTGGCCATGTGTGAATAACATTTAATCATACGAGGGGAACGCGTCTCTCCTGGGAATGCTTGTGACAAAAATTTTATGTGTGTGTGTGGCTGAAGGCCATCTGAGCTGCCACCATAAGCCTATATGTGGTTAGTTATGAGCCCCCCCCCCGCATCTTGTCACCACAGGTGATGTCTGGACAGCTGTCTGAATCCACCCACACCACACACATACAGACAAATGTCACTTCCACGCAAAGTGGGTGGCAGTAAAAACATAGTTGAGTTGCACAGCCTTCCCATAAACCCACAGGACAGGAGCAATTTATTAGATCCTTAAAAGCGCAGTGAGCACTAGTGTGTGTGTTTGTGTGTGTGTGCTTGTGTATATGCATGATAAAGTGTTGTGCTGCAAAATGTCCACACGTTTCTGTGGGTCACCGCTTCTTCCAGCTCTCTCACATTCGACTGTAAAGCCTTCTTTTCACCATTAAACTGCTTTTGACAGCATCGTGGCGCTGAGCCTGCATAAATCTTATTAAAGCTCTGGGTAATTTCTCAATGTGTTTGAGCTACTGTAAGCTCTACTTCTATAGCTCCGGCACTCCGTAAGCTACAGTGGCAAAGTTTCAGGATTAAGACAAGTGTATTAGGAATGTTTCAATGCTTTCTTAAAGGCTCCGCTCTGGCTCTTCTCTCCAGAGAAGCCAGCTTGCATTTCTGCAAAATCCATATTTACTGGCTTCTTCCTCCTTAGTTGGCTTGAAAGTGCCAACCAGCCTCTCAGACGGCACAGGACCGTATTATTGATATAAAAGCCCAGACGGGCTAAAAAAAAAATGATATTTTTTATCACCTTACTGCCTTTCTTGCATTCTCACTCCGCTGACCTCCATTTCGCTCTCCATCCTGCTCACTTTGCACTTCACTAAAATGCACATGCACTGGATTTTCCTTCCCAAAAATTACTACAAAGTGCAGAGGGGTTCCCGGATGTTTTTGTGTGTTTTTTTTTTTTAGCCCTCCTTTCTCGGCTTCTCTTTCTAATACCACCTCCATTTTGCCATCTCGGCAATATGATTTCTCTCATTTTTCCAACCCCCATCTCCCCCGACATGCTTTTAGAGGTCATGTATCAGTCACAGTTGAATTCCTTCCTCATAGTCGAATTACATCTATCTATCTATCAGATAAAAAGCAGACAGGGAGAGCCATGTTTCCGTTCGGCTTGTAGATCTCTAGTTATACTGTTCTCCAGAGAGCCCTTTTGGACTTCAGTGAGCTGATGAGAAAAAACCTTTATGTGTCCTGTAGGCGCTGCAGGATGTCAAGGCCAGCCCCCCCCCGCCCCCCTTTAGAGCTTTAGACAGAGCAAAGGAATAATGAAGCTCAGGGGCCTACTGCTACTGTCAGACCAGTGAATGTGGGTGAAAGCAGATCTACTTTTGTCCTACACTTCGCTGCGAGCAACTGTCATTCTGTTCGGTCTACTTAGACTCCATTAGAGAAGAACAAACAGAGCCAAGGTCGCACTTTTCAATGAGACAATTAAAAACTAAAAAGCGAAAGGAACCCTGTGAGTGCGCGGCTGATGGTACTTTGGCCAGTGTGTCACTGTTAAAAAGCCCACAGGGTGAAAGTGTGCCCACATACACTTAACAGTGAATTAGTGATTCGAGGTCATTTGGATGGAGGGTGGAGAAATGTGCATGTGAGCATGTTTACAGCCATTCGTCTAAGTGAATGTGAAGCCCTGTTTGTATGTGTGCTGTTGGTTCATTAGGATCCATTGATCGGGCATGGAAAAGCTCTTTGGTGCGGCGAGACGTGGGCTTCAATCAAGAGCGACACACTTTCAGAGTTTCAGTAAAGGAGACAAACATTATTAGAGATCAATGGCAAACACCGCTATTAAGGACTAAAAATAACCATCAATCTGTGAGGCATTTAGCTCACGAGACAGTAAGCTGAAATGGGAGGAAGATTAAGGTGATGTTGGGTGCTGTGGCCAGATAACCCAGATAACATGTGGAGGCATTAGAGGAGGCTGTAGGTCACTTGTGACAGCAGTAGAAGCAATGGTTGGTGCACACCTCTTCTCTCCCTCTACTCATTATATTCCTCTGTAGTCCCAGTGAGTCTTTTCCTTTAGGTACCAATTGTTCAACCTTCTCTCTGTTTGATTTTCTATACTTGTCCTCCCCCAACTAACACAGGACAAGAGAGGATCAGTCTTGGCATTAATGTCAGAAGAAATAACAAGTCCGTTGACATCAACACCTCAGAGCCCCGAAAGGTTTCTTATTAGCCTGATGTCAGAGGATAATAACAGGGAACACAGAGCAAACCACCTTGGATCTCTTTGCCACCCAGCTCTGACCTTTTAATAATCAACGTAAAACTTCAGCACTGCTGTAAAAATTAAAATGCTATTCCCTAAGTCCATCTGCCACTGAAAATCGGCACACTTGCACTCCAATTTCTTCTGATTGCAATAACGACAATGCACTTCCTCTCGATGAGCTTAAACTTCTGCCCTTTTCTGACCTTTTAAACTCATCCCATCAATGCACACCTCCCTCTCTCGATCCCCCGCGTATGTCAGGTGTTTCATTCAGCCCAGTCGAAACAGCGCTTAAATTAATGACTGACAGCTCCATCAACTGTGTCAATGAGGTGGAAAAACCAGTCATGTTTAACATCTGAATGGGTTCTACATTATGCCGAAGCACACCGCCATAATTTATGTGTCTGTGAAGGGGGAAAATGGTCCGAGTAAGTGAATTATTTCAGAATGGCTGTAACTGTTACCCTCCCTCCATTTAGGAACTGTGTCAGCACATCATCTTATGTGATCTAAATGTACAGTACGCGATCATGTGGTGATGCTGTGGTGGAAAAGCATTACATTTTCGGTGGTCGTTGGAATAAAAACTAAAGATAGACCGATAAGATTTCTCAGCATTTTTTACCTTTGGCTTTGCTTGATAATTTCCTAAGAGGCAGGCAATGGGTATCCCCATTCTGTGAGGACAATGGCAGCCATCACTGTAGGCTCTTGTGACGTGAGATTGAATTTAATGAAGTCACGCCTATTAGAGAGCGCCTCCTTACAATGTTAGAAGCCCTTTGTGGAGGATTTAATCCTGTAGACTGCACCGTAGCAGAGAAATGTGTCCTTATCGGTGCTTGGGGCTAACATTTGAGTCTTTGGCATAAGAGACTGCCTGGGAGGTTTAAATGTGACAGAAGTATCCAGATAAAACGCTGTAACTAAATGGTTGTGAATGAACTGGCCTGTGCAGAGACAAAAGCCATTTTACACTGAGTGAAGCTTCCAGATCTGTGGAGTGGCTGAATAATGACATTATCTAGTGATTCATATGTGAACAACACATAGTCAAATTACATTTTGCAAGCCTTTTGCAGGCTTTCTTTCAGCTGGACTGATGCCAGGATGTCTCTCACCCTAAATACGTGATAACTTTATAGAAGGAAAATTCTACGGACAAAGACAAAATTCACTTTTCAACTCAACACAAAAGGCAACAGTTACAGCCCAACTGTCAGTTACATTCCAGGATGAAATTGAGTCATCCCCCTGACTCAATTATGATTAGCCATGTTGTCCCAGAAAAGCAGCACCGTCCACCACCATGCTGAATTTACTCTAATTAAGCCTTTCTCCTTCTCCAACGGATTTTAGGCCTCCTTCTCTTTCTTTCGTAGCATTCTCGTTTTTCCAAATGCAGCCGCCTTTTCTCCCCTGCCTGAGCTAATCTGAAACCCAAGGGACAAAGGCCCCTTTCAGTCCCACCAGTCTGGTCACAATGCCAGCCTCAGTGCCCATGCTCCCTCCATTTGCCTGCCACACACACTCCTCCCAGCACCCGCATAAGTACCATTAGAAGGGTGTCATTATCTCCCATACATGGGGAAATTTACACTCCAGCCCCCTTTATCTGGCCAATTAGAGCTCGCCAGGGCCCATGGTGCTGTTTATAATGGGAATGGCACCTGCAGAAAGGCCAACATGCAGGCCACCAGTGCAACACCGGTCGAAAGTTGTAAATCAGACCTGCAATGAACACTGCACATTTTATGATAAATATAAGGAGTAAATAAGCTTAGCTGGGAGATTTAATACCTACACCCCAATACAATATGATATTCAGCACATCTTTCTCCATTTAAGATTTAAGAGGTCTAATGGTCTTTGTAGAAGGTAATCATGTTCAAGTTGACTCTTGAATGCCTGCAGGCAGTAAAGTTTTATGCAGGGGAGCTTATGTTCTGTTTTAAAAAACATGTCTGCTGAGGCACATCTGGTTTCCGTAACGCCAAACTTATACCAACTAACATGCGGAGCTGAGCAGCAAATGACCTAATTAAAGTGGAATTTGGAGCTTTCCTAAACTTGTGAGCGACATGTCATTTTCACTAATCTCAGTAAGAAACGCTGCTGACATCTCTCTCAAGCAGTGACTCACAGAAAGCAGCAGTTATTCCTGCAGCTGTCCTTGAAAGACTTTAGACTCACTCAGGAAGGGAGCCCCTTTTTTTTTTAAACTCGCCCCCTCTCCCAATTACATTGGAATTACCAAGTTGACCTGCAAAACAGCGGATCGGTGAAATCTGCTGCGCGTGGACACAGAAAGACCTGGAACACCGATGGCTTTAACTGCCACATAGTGACAGCGTCATAAAGAGAGGAGTGAATGGAGAAAGATGTGCTGAATGTCATATTGTATTGGGGTGTGGGTATGCATGGAACAAATAACAACACCGATTGTTTAAAACCGAAATGCAAGTGTGGTGCTGGAAGAATCACTGCACAGAATACAATACATGACGGTACTGTAAGTGATATATGATGCACCTATATAGAGCTGGGAGTGTAAAATAAATCAAATTACATCTAGCATGAGTAGTCTGTTCCTTCCCTCCTCATGTAGCCAAACCTCCTCAAGGAAATTGCTTCTTCAACCCCCCCTCTTTATCATTCTAGTGAGAGGGTCCCCTCTTCCCTGCTGTCAGTCTCTGTTCATCTCTTTTCATCCCTTTATGTCTCTCTGTCTTTGTGTCAAACAGGCTTCCTAAAAGCTCCCAACATCTCCCAGTCGACCTGTACTGCTCGGGGGATGCAGCTTTTGAAGGTACGACTAGAGTCTAAGGAAAATGACAGGTTCCACGAACAGAGATGTATAAAAATGACATGAGGATTTTTGTTTGCTTGTTGCAGTTTTGGTTAAAAATGAAAGAAAGAAATTCCCTTTTCCTGGTTTGTTTTTCTTGATTTACGTTGCATTTAGCGGCCAACTCTCAACTCACAGCTACATTGATTGTTAAGTGACAGAAACACTCGGTTACCATGACATTTTAAAATCACGACTGATGGTGAAATCGGTTAACCGCTGCATCCCTATGCTTATTGCTGTCCTGTTAATTCAATCTCCTCATCACCAGCTCCATCACACATGCACGGCTTTTGGCAAAGACCCACAGCCCACGCTCTGCAGTGCACTCTTGTCTCTTCTAATGAGGTCAATTAGCTGTGACTACAATGTAAATGGAGACACTGAAGAGGTCAGACATTGTCCAAAGTGGGACGCAGACAATAAAGGTTTTGCATTATGACAGTCGGGGGAAGCTTAAGAGAGTAGAGTATGAAAATGTTTGCTGGAATGTGTAAAGGGTGTGCTCCCATTTAGGTAAATGGGTTGGTCAAGCTTCAGCAGCACCAATTTCAGTTAAGCGGCTGGTAAAAGGCTTGTCTGAAGTGAGTTTTTGTCTAAGTGAGGTGTGTCACTAATATGTAACAGTTGACTCAAATTTAATATATTAATCGATTAATCATTCATGCAGGATTGAGACATCTTCTGCAGTTTCCCATGGCCTCTGTGTTCTTCTTCTAACTGCAATTATAACTCCACCCTGCATCACATTACGGGTGGAGGACATCACATTAGGCTTCAAGGTAAGGTGTTTGCATAAATCAGCCTGGTTTCCTTGTTCTAACATGTCAAAAACACACCAGTCCTCCAACAATCACACCCTAAAAAGGTACAGGCATGGACAGAGATGTTCAAAGTGTCAGAGGTGAATGACTCTAGTAATTATGCAGCACTCCATCTAACCCTACAGCCTCTGAGAAGATCCACTTCTTCATTTCAAACGTTATTTTTTTAACCCATATAGTGAAAAGCTGTATGTTCCAGTTTCCTCCTGGGTTCAACTACACAGAGCTTGAGACTGATCAGTGATGAATATCTGTTATGTTTTTCTGCAGCGTCAGACAGATAAATAGCATCAGACGATAGCATCAACAAACACACCCGTTGTTCTCAATGGCTGCGGGCGAACAAGAGCCGACACAACCCTCTGCTTTAACTCAACAGTGAGTTCATTTTCAGTACTGAAGCTCGAATACAGCAATCTTCTTTGAAGTGACTTTACCTTGATCCATCATGTCTGCAGTGTGCGTAGCATCCTATGAAACACATTTAGCTGACCTATTTCTAAACCCCTTTTTCAAAACCAGGCATAATTCTGCTCTGGTTCTGGTTGTTTAGCCTCGTCTCTTACCTCTCTCATCTCTTGGTTGATGGTATTCAGGCGTTCGTTCTCAGACTGGGTATTGGTGAGAATGTTGCGTGTCTGGCGGAGTTCGGTCTGCAGCTCCAGGACCCTCTGCTCGTAGTAGGCCTCCTTACAGGCCGACTCCTGGATAAGAGACTCCTCACGGCTCTCTCCATCTGCTGCCACCTTCCTGTGGTTGGAGTAGGCTTGGCCGAAGGCCTGGAGACACAATGAATGAGTAGGTTAGAGGCAATAATGTTAAAAAACAAGGGAGGATTTGTTGTTAATTCATTGTCAATAGTATTAAATTGCCAAACTATAAATTAGGGGATGAACCATTAGCTGACTATTAAAATTTGGATATCAGGATTGTAACTGACATTAATCTCTGCTACTGCGGTTCAGCTGGGGACTAGGACTCAAAAAGCTCCCAAAATAGTCCCGTTGGCCTGTAGCGATAATCAGTTAGGCTCCATCTGGGCTGCATCCTCCCGTCTTCCCCCTTGTTCCCCCACCTCTCCCTCCCCTACCCGCAGGATGTTGGCCTCCCCTGCACATGCTCTGCAGTGACTCCACAGATGGAAAAAAGCAAACAGGAAAAGTAGAGCAAATGGACTAGTGTCTGGGTGATCATGACAAGCTTCTATTCTAATTCTCTTAATACCTCAGGAGATAATAGCGCAGTACGGGAAGGTCAGCAGATATTATTTGATCTTTGCAGATTGCTTGAGGGGGAAGAAGTTTATGAAGATTAAATAAATATGGAAGACATGTCGGATATCGGCTAAGGATTACACCTTATGAACAGAGAGAGAGAGATTTTAACCATTACTCACTCTCTCTCTCTCTCTCTCTCTCTCTCACCCCCGTGATTACAGATTTCATTTCCAATCCTGTAACCACCAGTGATCCAATGGAAATTCTGATTCTCATCTCGCCTCACAGCTCGAGTGCAGGCGGTAATCTGAAATCACCTGAGGCATTGACTCTGACCCTGTTTGCAGCTGCAGCGCACTCTCTCTTCTCTCTGACCTTCTACCCCCTTACATCTGCACGTGACTGGTTGATGCAGGATTTTCTCCGTTTGAATGCCTATCATGTTAATCCCAGTAATCCCTTTAGAGAAAAGGAAAATCTGGAAATTCGTAGCAGTCGGACCGGCCTACTTGCAGGACTTAACGTGACGAATATGTGAACGTACAAAACTGGTTTAATGGGTTACGAGAGTGCGTGACATTGTATCTCGTGCAGGGTCGCTAGAATGTGTCACATTCCAGTAAAGATGACTGATAGTCTCACACGGAGGCACAATATGGTTTTTTTAGAGGCAGTTTGGAATGGTGCTAAATTTGTCAGTGGCATGAGGAACCTCATCTGTAGACTTTCTTCGGTAAACCCCTTTATCACAAATGGATATTTAGTCCATTAGCACATTCAGGAATGTGCTGTACTTTGAAGACCTCCTGGGTGTCAAGAACCCCTGTTAAAAGACCCAAGTAATGTATTTTACATTTTTTTTAGATGAACTATCTGCCAACATTTTGAAAACCAAATACCAACTGAACTGATCCAACACACCAAAGCTGAAATAAGTTGATTAATGGATTAGTCAAGAAGCTACTTCGTTGATTGATAGTTGCTACCTTACAACGCTCATTGACTGGACCGCCTGCAACTGCTACTCAACCTCTACGGGATGCATATACATACATCATCTTCAATAGAGGAAAAAAAGAGCGACCTTAACCACTGGAAGGTGCTTCAATAATCTTAAAACCAAAGTTCACGTGGCTGTTTATCGAAATCCAATGTATCGGTCAATGAACAAGTAAGTGAGTTTAAGTAAATCTGATAAATGATTCTCCTCATACTTCCCCACCACTTCCCTTCTCTTCAGAAATCACCCCATCAATCAGTCGGAGGCTGTATTTGATTAGGAAGTAATTACAAGAGGCAAGGATTAACCCAATCAAAAACCAGGGGAATCCCGTCATTATAATCTTGGTGTATTGTTGATATGGAGGGGACTTCCAATCAATCCAATCAGAGAGGACTATCAGTCAAACACAGAGCCAAAGCCCACTGACCCAAGGCTTTTAATCTCAACTCCCCAAGTGTGGGTTTAGGCTCCTTTTAGGGGAGGGAAAATTGGGGAGGCACGCGACCAAGCTCATAATCCCACAATGAGCCTCCCGCCCAATTCATAATTCAGCTTTAGTTTGCCATATGTTGCAGTTTTTTTTTTACATTTGGTATGTGAGCATGGATTATTAATCTCTTGTAAAGCTAATAAAAGGCAGGTCTTTAGTCATTAGCATGCTGTATCTGGACTGGACTTCCTCGCTGAAGGCTATGGCTAACATTTAGACACCATGTAAGGAAAGGTCAATAATTTAAGAGATTTATCCCTTTGTAGAACACAATGTCTGATTCCAGTTCAGTGAACACATTACGGGCAGACGTTAGACACCCTGCTGGATTGGTCTTTATGCTGGAGATCAAAGTACATAATCACTGTGATCAAGAGCACCATGTGATTGAGGAGTTATAAAAAAGGACGACTGACCTATGATTAGTTCTCTTTTCTCGGCTGTCATACTTATTCTCATTACTTCCCCATACGTTGCTCACACCAAAACAGAGGATCTGACTACTAGTCACAAGTTTGGCACATGATAACCTTTAAAAGGTATAAATAAAGACTTGGGTGCATGAATGCAGAGTAATTTAAGAAAGGACCCCGTTGCTATCCAAACACTGGTTTCTCTGGTAATAAGGTTTATTTTACACCCAGATTCTTAAGCTCAATCAGTTTATCTTCCAGCAAAACAAATGTTGCTAAGACAGCATTTCCCTGACAGTAAAGTCTTGGATTTATTACAGGTCGCTTGTGTTCAAAGCATGTTGGGACATGGAGTAATTGTTGTATTGTCCTCTAATCTGACCACACACGCAGCTTTCAGAGGCGAAGTCCACTGATTAGAAGGTGAGACAAATCAGCACCCAGTGGTCAAGAACACCTTTTGCTATGTGATCCATGTTCAGTGATATAACTATAAATAAATATAGTATTGTATCATAAACACACAGTATCAAAAAAGTATCTAAGTATTGATACTTTCAACAACCTTACATCGTATAGGAAGTTAAAGCCGGGAGAACACAGGTCACAGAGTTCATTGGCTCACAACCCTCCTGTGAGTCAAGGTCACAAGGGAGATGGGCTTTGGGTCTCTGACAGGTAATAAACAAATCAATACTCCCGGTCTCAGAGGCCCCCTGGAGCTGAAGCAAACCGAACCTGAAATTCTATTTTCGTTTTTTGTCCCACCAGCAGAAAACAGTAGTTTTGTGACATGAAGTGAGACGAGTGAGCAGGTAAAAATGTGTCCAGAGAATTGGTTACTGCAGACACTCTACAGTGGAGAATACAGCCAATGTATACATTCAAGTTAATGTACACACACAGACAGGATCTGTACATAGGTTTGGATTTAAGTAAGACGCCTGGAATATTTCAATCAATACAACAGAGTCCTGCTGCAGCACTAAAACCCAATTAAAAAACTCGAATCAGATTCTCGTATCGCTGGGTCCAGCTATAATAATCTCCTTGTGAGAGTTTCCATTTAGCCCCCTGCGGTCTCACAGTCTGGATCTAATTGGAAAAGTAAAGCTTGTTGTACAAATATGAGGAGCAGAGGCAGACAGAAATGGAGAAATGGAAACAGGATAAGACAGAGCGAGGCGTCAGGCAGTTTCTTTGTTGCTACACAAGACTGAAAGGAGCTACATCTACAAGTCTTTGCTTAGCTATAAGGAAGGTTGATATGTCCTCAAGATAGATAGAAATGAAATAAGAGTGGAGACAAGGACTAAGAACCCACAGAAACTGGCAATAAACATCTCGGTGGGAGTGAAAACAAAAGGAAATAAGAATAGAAAGAAGATGACTCATATTTTTTGGCATGGAAAATAAGGTCACATCTGCATGCGGAGGAGGAGGGGGGGGCACATTTAAACCAGACAGAACAAAATAAAAAAAGACATTAGGGTGGCTCCTCTTATCCAAACATAATGCTGACATGTTAATCTCGCATAATGATGCCAGACAGGGCACAGCAGGACATGCCTACTGTGCAATACCAGACAACACAACCTGAACATGCAGAAAAGTGATATGAGAGTGTATTTGGCGAGACCTGTGGACAAGAGTGGGCAGATTATTATTTTTTTTTCCAGTCTCTTCAGCAGCATTCTTGTGCTATGACAAAGACGCTGCTGTGACAAATGCTGAACAATATAACGCTATGTAATCTACATCAGCTTGGTTACTCATACAGATGGTGGGGTTGACCCTGGATTCCGGAGCAGTATTGCAGCAGCAAACACTCAACGCTGAAAGCTGGTCAGTGTTCGTCGTAGGCGATTGCGGGGGAAGAGAGGCGGAGCAGGAAGAAAAAAAAAAAAAAACACTGAATGAATTTGCCTGCCTCGTGAATCGCAGCTCACGTGGAGTCGCAGTTCGTGATAATAAACAGAGACGTGTTCTCTTCCGTCGTTTCCATCTCTGTTCACAGGCCACTGCGCAGACGGCGACTTTTTGAAGGGACAATTTCCTTCAGTGTGTGTTGGCTCTATATTTAGCTGCCCATTATCAACTGCTCATAACACAGATCTCTTGAGGCATGAGGTTAAAGAGCATCTGAGTGTTGACCCACTATTCCACACTAAAAAATCCTCAGTATACTTCACTTCATTTACTTCTTTGGGACACAATATCTCACTGTGGCATTTCTGTGTCAACAAGCTGTATAATAAGCTTCTGTTAGGAATGCACATCACGTCACATGGCGGCCTATGCTTGTTTTAGTTAACACAATTTACTGAGAGCACTGTTTCCTATTAGAGTATGCTATGCCAAAGCCAATGACACTCATTGTAATGAGTAACAGAGAAACTAATTATTCACCTCAGACTTTACTCTTCAGTGGGGGTGGGATAGAAATGGGAAAGACAGATTCGCTTTCATCCCTTCAACAAATCCGTGGAGGTTATGATTAACTCTACTGGTAACAATTATCCCCATCTTGCTACAGTTTCTCACCACATCAGCCACTCTAAATCCGGACTGTTAAAGCAGGCAGACTTATAAGAGGTGTAACTCTAGAACATGTCGAAGGAACCAACATATTTAACGGTTAAGTGTGCCGAACAGAAGGAGAGAGGAGGGGAAAAAATAAGAGCAATGTGGATAAGGACGGCAGAGATATTAGCTGTTGTGTCTGGGCACAGAGCCACATTGATTCACTGCATAGCACAGAGCTGTTGGGCTTATTATTCACACACAGGCCTGGACAATTTCACACACTCAACACATTATATACACCATTTCTTATTTTCCCAGTATGCCCTGCAGTTAGGGATACTGCAGCACCTGGTACTCCAGCCGTGTTGAGGCCTGCTCTCCCTCCTGAGATAAAAAAGGAGGAAGAGGCGAGTGCTCAGAGCCTCATAGGGGTTCCCGAAACACTGCATGCAACTCGCTACGCTATCAACATGTACAAATAGGGGATGCACTGCTGCATGCCAAAGGCAAGGAATACACCACAGAGGATATGAGAAAGCAGAGGTTAGAGAAACACACCGACATGTGAGTTCACGGGACGTATATTTGCTTGAAAATAAGTTTTTTAGCCTCAAGTATACTAGGCTGAACATAATACCGTCATCATGAGACTTGAAGGGCGTGAACCTCCTAAAAACAACCACAAAGCCGCGGGAGAGTGTGGATCTCGAGAGTTGCAGGGCAGGACAGAGAAAGAGAAGGTAGACGCATGCACTAAAAGCACACACACACACACACGTGTATATGCACATACACAGGTCTCTAAATACAAGCGATGTACTAATCAGACTCATGAGGCCCTTTACACGCCTCGCTGAAGAAGTCGTCCCCAACCATAAAAAAATACAGCTTTAATTGGGGTGCAGATGCTCAAAGATACAAAATCTTGACATGAATTCTCCCTGCTTACATCAGGGTGCAATGATTAAGCGCTGGTTAGAGCTTTCATCAGATCTGGCTGGGGAACAACTACGCTTGTATTTTGATTCTGACTTCACACGGGCGACTAATCTGAAGAAAGCATTAGAGATTCTGTTTGAAGTCAAGTCTTTGGTCAGATGGGGCCTCACGTTCAGACATGCTGCTACTCTATATTCATCGTACTTGTACAAAGACAGGAGCTCAGAGAATATACATTACCTTAATAAAAAGGTGAAACACCTGCAAAAGGACAACCCGAGCGCCACGCTACTATTATCCTGTCTGTGTCCGTCTGAAGGGTTTATACTGTGAGTGTTCACGGAGTGGCTTCTGTGTTATTACAGGGTCAAAACAGGCATTATGCCCCCGGCGGTGAGCTTAAAAACCTGGGTCTGAGCACAGTTTATTTACTCTTCACTGTATATGATATATAAGATGAATACAGGTTTTATGTGTTACAGAATACGTTGTGTAACAGGGAAATATTTTCACATGGCTTATAAAGTAAAATACAAGCTGAGCCTAAAAACAAACCATGTTCCACTACCAACATTTACAGAAGAAACAGATTTCAGTGGGGTTAAGTATTTCCTGAAAAGGTTTGTCTTGACTTGAGTTACTGTTTTTGTTTCTCTCTTTTACGACATCATGAAATATTGCCTGTTCTGTCTTGTGCAACAGGAAAGATGAGGTTTTAAACTCTGTTTTTGTCTTCAGTATTTAACCTTAGCAGTCAATTAAGGACACAGAAGCATCTGTTTACCCCTGGTTGTTTATTGGGTCTTTTGTTTGGCTACTAAATCTGCTGCAGAACGGAGAAAAAAAGCCGGCCTCTCAAGGGAGAGCAGAGATTCAATAGGGCTGATGTATTTGCACCATCGTATCGGCGTCTGTGTTGGCGTCTGGCTACTTTATCAGCGTTCATATCACGACGTGTTCCATACCAGCTCAAGCTCTGGGCATTCACAATCTCAATCATTTGCAATGCAAAAACAGCCTTATCTGTGCCTGCCCGTAGCCAGCCTGTCGGTTCCCCTTTCTTGCCTGACGCTCAACGTGTGTTTGTGAATGAGATCTCCCAGGTCCACGCGCCACCACCCCAGGGGGAACGGTCGTCGTTATGGTTACCATGCCAATTACAGTGACAGAGCGAGTGGCGGTCAGTAGAGGCAGGGCAGGCAGGAGGGTGCCATCGACACAGATGGCTGTTTCGGAGCTCAGCCTTGCACAGCTTGCTCTCCTCCCTCTCTTTGGCAACCCGTGTCCCATGCCTCTCCAGTTTGAGATTTGT
Organism: Larimichthys crocea; assembly: GCF_000972845.2. Lineage (NCBI taxonomy): Eukaryota > Metazoa > Chordata > Actinopteri > Sciaenidae > Larimichthys > Larimichthys crocea. The sequence goes on from NW_020861315.1 coordinate 465,232, forward strand.
TTGCACAAAGAGCACGCTGAGGTCTGAGGTTCCTTTCAAGTATTTTTGGTTTTGCTCTTTGCTTTCTGGCCACACATATATCATAGTAAACAAGCAGTGAATCAGTCCCTGTTGAGTGCGTATATCACTGTATATCCCAAAAGACACTATTCCCTGTAGAATCTTTACATACGACTTCCACAAAACAGCCTCTTGTTGTTACTGACATAAATGACAGAGGAGGGGAGCAGCTGGGGGCGCAGCTGGGACACATACAAAACACACACACACACACACACACACATAATTACATTTTCTTCCAAAGTCCATGGTCAGGTTTACAGGAAGAAGGGGGGAGGTGAAGTGGACACTGAGTGTATTTGTTTATTTGTTCACAGTCAGTGTAGACAGTTTTTTAACGAACCCTTTGCCTTACAGTTGATTAATGTTGTTTGTGGGACCCATAATACATTTCCCCTCATCATACTAGACCCCATTAGTGCCGAGACGTTTCCAATCAATCAGGCTGAAGCATTGACAGGACAGGGGGGAGGGACTGCAGAAATTCGATTTGCCTTCTACCTGGGGTTTTCCGTCTAAATTGCTTCACTGAATACAATTATTTACTTGTGATCTACTCTATCGAATTTTACAACTACTCCACTAACAAACAAGGCTAAAATTATCTCCCAAACTCTTCGATGTGCGGTCCTTAACTGCTCCTTCTGATGTTCGCATTAACCCTCCCAAATGCAGAAGATAGTCTCTTGGGCAGGTCCTGCCCTTCCTCTGGGCCAGGCAGAGACTAATGACCTTCTTTCCCTGTTTGCAGTAATTAAATCCCATATATGACTCGTGCGCGTAGTCCTTCTGCTCGTGAGGTTAAATCTTGGGTCAGGTTAGGAAGCCTTCTGTATGAGGCAATGTCAGTAAAGAACAATGTGGGGGCTCAGTAGCCTCACCACCGTGCCGTACACATAATAGATCATATCTGTACAAATACAGCACTGAAGGTTAAATCTGAATACAGAAGACAAACAATTGTCTTTGATTTGCATTAAACAATAACTTCTTTCATTCCACGTTCGAAAATATGTGGTCAACTCCACAATACCTATACGGCTCTCTGACAACAGACCATTCAAGTGGAATAATGAAAAAAAGATGAAAGATACGTCGAAACACAATGCCCTCCAGTCAGCGCTGGAAAACAGCCAACTGCTCTTTCATCAGATACATATTTATTAAGCTATGTTTGTACAAAAAAAGGCTGGTTATTCTCCATTTAAAGACCCAGCACTTTAAACTCATTAAGACAGCTGATGGAGGAACCCCTTTTAAAAGAGAGTGAGCTGGTTCCCACAGGAAGCCCAGGCATTACCCCGATGCCCCTCCCACCCAAACCTCTCTCTCCCTTTCACTGTCTGCTATCCCCATTTCTCAAGGACCCCATGAGAGACTGGCACATATCCAATTAAAACCCCTCCTTCTCCTTGCTCTCTCTGAGCCCAAACTCTAATATTGTTATTGCTGTACAGGCAGCCCCCTGCCAGACTATACAACTCTGTCTTCTTATCTTACCCTTCCTTTTTTACCCCTTTTCTTTTCCTCAATTCCTCCCTCTGTCTCTCTCCCCCTGTCCAATCATGCCTGAGGGTCTCAAAGTGTGGGCTCCGTGAGATTCGGGTACACCACACTGGGATCGGGGGACCCAGACCCACTAGCCTATTTACAATAGGAGCCTGCGGAAAGAAGAGGAAGGGAGGGTGGTGGGTATGGAGTATGGGGAGAATGTGTACTGTGGTGTTGAAGTTAAACCCCCCCCAAGGCGAGGGGACAACCCTTTGAAATTGGGTTTGCTAATGTTTGAATAGATGGCCTATTAAAACGAGGAGATACTTCTCTTCGTCTGCCCTCCAGTTTAATTCATTTAGCTGACATGGGAGGCACTATTCTGTCAGTCAGGAGATAATTGAGATGAGTGGACTATGTAGAATTTCAGAGGAACTAGAGAGGGGTATGCCACAATGTACTCCTGTAAACAGACAACACTATCTGTCTACATTTCATCCATGATCTCTTCATCTACTGCACCAAACCACAGGAAGCCATGCAGAGAACAAAATTCCTGTTTAGTTGTTGGATTTGGGTGGAGGCAAGTCATACGCTTCAGATACGTGTCCATGTGTGTGTATATCTAAGGGTGGGGCTTGGGCACCCACCATCTGTCCTCTTATAGCTACCACAAATTTATTCCTGGTCTTCTTATATGCTAATAGGCGTGTGTTGCACCCCCGTCTCATATCTTTTGTTTCTCTAGGGATATTTCCTTCAACTCAAGGGGATAAAAATACCCCTCGGGGAGGTCCAGGATAGTAAAGCATCATATGGAGAAATGTGAAAAACATTTGTTTGTTGATTAAATAAGATCTGATTGCTAGTTGAAACTTACAAAACCACCTCCAACCAGTTTAAAAAGTTCCCATTGCATTTGGGGTGTTGATGGCTTGAATTAATCTTTTAATTTGAACATATTTTGAGCACCCACAGACATGTAACAATCTACCAATGGGCAGTTTTTGAGGTTTTTTATTTTAAGTGTCGCCAAAGCTAGGTGACTCAGGTATTGAATGTCATTTCCTGTCTCTTTTGCCATGGTAATAATATAAACAATATAAGGAAATCCGAAATAATGAGTGTTGATGTTAACACACTAGGGGACGCAAATGTATTTCTCCTTTAAAATTGAAAAAAATAAAAAAATAAAAAAATAAAATGTGTTGTTGAACACGGGTGACAGATGTCACTTGACCGATGAACCTCATGTGGTCATTTCCTCCAGTTCCAAGATATCCGGACTGATGCAGAGTTATTCATATGCTTCCTATCCACTATGAAAAGCCAGGCTCCTCACAAGTAAACAGGATGCAGAGTGGAGAGGGGGGCAGCGGGGGATGTGAGTACTGATTTCATTTCAATAGAAGGAAGGAGGAAGATTTGATGGAGCAGAGCTTTGCTTAGAAGAGTCTTTATGGTTATGGGAAAACCATAGCCAAGATCGACTACTACTACTATTCAAATATAAAGCCATAAACAAGCATTCTAGAGTGGCCTTACTGACACATTTTCTATGAGGGTGTCACTCTGTCTCAATCATGTTGCCTGGATTTTGTGGCAGAAAAGATAAGCAAGGTTTCCTGCCAATCTGATTCAGCCTACAGGAAAGACTTAATCCAGAGACTCTATTAAAGAAATAATGGAGACAGAGTTCAAAACTTATACTACCTACACACCTTGCTGATTTATCTACTTACATAAGCTGACTGTGTTGCAATATTTATATTGCCCTGCCTTGAACTGGTTGAATGTTGACTATAAGTGAATAGCAGATCAGAACCTAGAGCTAACTGACCCATGTGTATCTATCTCAAATGTTATGTAACATGACATCTCAGTTAACAAAACCGTATAGAGCAACTGTGGTATTAGTGTGGAGCAAAGTCACCTAACATACAGACTTCTGTTCTTTTTTTCAATACAGACCATAGCCATAAAAAAAAATACAAATAATAGGAACATATTTAATACAAAAATAACACACTAAATACCAGAAATTGGCCCTCGTGAAGTAAAGGTTGCTTTGGGTTTAAGAATGGTGAAAGTACAAAATGGGATGCAATAAAACTACACAAAGACAACTGGGCATGTAGGAGAGAACGGATAAGTAGCCATTGAGTTTCTTACACACACAAACACACATCTAGTGTGGTCACGTGCATGCACACTGGCTTCTTTGTTGTCAGATTTATAAGTTTATAGGTGTTGTGTGGTGTAGGAGAAGGGAAACCAGAGTCTATTGCCTGAGAGAACCATGTTGTATTGTCTGAGGCATACGGCCATTGCTATGACCTCATCCTCTGCTTTTAGCCTGGACTCTTGACTGATCTGGCCCTAGTCTTCGGTAACTGGATTACACAAGTAGAATCATGAACCTGCTGGCCTTCTATAGCAGCTTCTCTACTTCTCTTTGACTTCAGTAGATGTTTTCAAGAAATGACTTTCTTTAAAAGAAAGAGAGTAACTGTAGGCTTCACAATATGTGGCATAAGGTATAGTAAATACTCTGAATAACATCATCCATATTTATTTATTCACAGTCAGACAGCATGGGTCTAAGTGTGACCTGATGACGCACACAAAATTACACAACATTCCTTTGAGCAGTCACAATGCTATGCTCCATCAGCTCTATTAATAGGCCAAAAGAACTTCTGTGAAGCTTGAGTGAAACTTGATTTGTTTCTTGAACTAAAAGCATTCCAAACTGCTCACACAATTTACCCACTGAAACCTAGAACACTCCAACAGCTTTTCACTAATGTTTAAGAGTAAATGTGGCCTTTATTTGAACTGCACATGGTTGCTGATGGTATTTAGTTTGTCAGAGTTGAGGGCAAAAGCCCTTAAAATCACTGCAGATTAGCAGCGGGACATTTTACCTGAAAACCAAGCCCAATTATTATTTCTTTAAATTGCAGCACCATAATGGTTGTCAACATTATTCTAAGCGAGTGGATCTTGTGGGTAGAACAGCCTGTCTGGACACATCAAACTTTACAGTGGAATTTCCTTCACATAATGATTGTATGGGTGCCCTTTACAATAATTTTCACATCCTTATTAAGACTGAGATTCATATAGCAGAGTGCCAAGTCGGACAGCAGAATAGACTACTGGGCTTGGCAACCATTGTAGGCCACTAGGCCAAGACAAGAAGAACAGAGTTCTCAAAGGCACCCGATAGCGTTTGTGCAGCCTTACCCCAAAATGCACCTGGCTATGGTGGCTGCAGAGTGTGACCGGCGCACTGGCAGACTCCCAAACCTCCGTGAGCCCTGTGCATAGAGGTTGGGATTCATCCTCTTACACCCAGTGGCTAGGGGATTTGGGACTTTATTTAGTGCCATTTAGAAAAGATTACCCCTTAATTGCAGACTTTCCATCCAGCAAAAGACATTGTAGATAAAAGGGCTGATTAGAATACACCAAACAAAGCTGAAAGGGTTAGCATATGCTTAGATAGAGGCAAAAATATTACTGAAATTACAGTGAAATAAGAGTTTGGTGTCTTGAATGAGCTATGAGGAAGGATTGGGAGCCACGAGAATGGCTGAACTAAGAGAGAAAAGATTGTAAGAGTAAGAGACGAGCAGCTGTTAATGAAACATAACTTGGTGTGGCAATCCAATAATAGGAAACACACTTTATTTATGACTCTTCATATAAGGGACCAGATGGGTTTTGTGTCATCGTCGTATTTTCTACTGACGTCCAATCAGCATCCAACCCATTTAACACCACAGAAAGGGCTTAGAGTCACACCAGATATCTTTGTTTAAGGACATTGGGATATATCCTTTAGTGATCTGCCATTTCAAAGGGGACAAAAGTGACCGATCCTTTCAAATGTAACCACAATGGGCCGCCTCTCTCAATCTGTCCTTTGTCATACACTGTGTTCTGCTGGCATTTAACCCTCTCTTTGCTTGTGACACCCAAGACCCGTTAACCCCAGTTGGCTCATACGCACAAAGAGCCAGCGAGCCAAGCACAGAGAACCCAGGTTTTACTGAGCTTAACAATATTTAGGGCTCTGATTGTCTGGTTGAATTCCACAACGCAGTACACAGCTGCCGCAACACCGATGGCAGAGTTGCAGGAGAGGAACAGGGTCTGTGTGTGTGGCTGGATGAACTTCAGTGTGGTCTCACACACTCACCGCAATGCAACAAGGACCAGAGGAGCTCTCGGCCTTTGTTAAAGTGCTATTGTCTGAGTGTCTGCCATCTGAAAAGGAAAGTACCAGTATCAGAAAAAAAAGAAATTAAAATGGGAGGACTGTGCGATGCTCTGTGGGGCTGTCTTGTTTCATTCACACAGACCTGAGAAAGGCAGAAGAGGGTTAACAATTGTTGCCCACTGCAGATACCAGAGCCTCTCATCTTTCCACACAGGCACAGACTACACACAGAAGCCGGCACGTCCCTCCAAACTGCATTAACGGTTGGAGGTGTGGTGTGTGATGTCACCTGTGAGTGGCTTACCTTAAGAATATCAACAACAGCTGAGGGAACACCACCTCACGCTCTTACACTGCTGTGCAGAGCATAGCATAAGACCATTACCTGCTTTACCTTGTGACTGAGACCTGCAATCTGCATGAGAAATGGGTAGAAGTCCACATAGCTTTATCATATCTTCATTAACGGCCTAGTTTGCGAGGGTGCCTTCATCAGAGCGGTGTTTGAAGACTGAGCAGCTTATTGTGTCCAAATTAGCTGTTAACTTAAGATACAGAGTGTGTCAAAATTTCCTTGGCACACAGCAATGCATGATCACATCAAGTCTTGCAGTGTTGCCGTCTATGTCTCGAGGGGGGAAATGGCTGCTAAGCGACTAACATTCCCTATAATGTACAAGATGGATCGCTCTGTGAGGCTAATGCACTCAAAATTCTGGCAAATGGGCAGAAAATCCTGTCCTCAAATGCAGTCAACTTTGTTTCTTTACCTCCTTTACAGTTGAGTGAAAAAGGGAGAAGATGGGAAAGAATAAGGGGACATTAACATACACAGCAGTATATCCCTAGTGACAAAAGCCAGTGAAAAAAATAATGGGTGGGGAATCATTTTGTGGTTGGAGGGCTTTGAAGTGTATGACATAGGAGGGGCTGACACTGTCTCAGGTGCAGGAGTATGCCAATGATAGAAAAGATATGATATACACATCAATTTGATAGCTACATCAGAACATCTTATGAATATCATTAACCAATGTATGGTAACATTCAGTCAATTATCATGTGTATATCTACAATTATAGCTTGCTGTGAGGTGTTCCCTCGGCAGTCACCTACAAACTCACCCCGAAAGCAGCACCTGCTGAGGAAGCAGCGCCGCTGCTCGAATTAAGGCACAGAGCCGTGCCGTTACTAAGCAACAGAATTCCTCCATCTTCCTCCCTCAAGAGTAGCGTGTGTGTGCGTGTAAATATGAGCGCCTCATCCAGCAGTAGGTGAGAAATTGAGGATTGGCTAAATGGCAGGAGAAGTTTGCTCGCTGTCAAGATGATTTCTGATTGGCTGTTTACGTCCAGCGTGAGACAAAGGAGTGGTATCTGGGCATCTAAATCACTATGAACACACATAAATCAGAGCTATTTTCTTTTGCGTTGTGTTTGTGCATACCAGCTAAGTTCGAGGAGAGGTTTAGGGTAGCTGGAGTGTTCCTCGAAAAGAGAATGGACATCCAAATACTGTCGCCATCAGTGTAAATAGTAGTCATGTACCAAAGAGAACGTGGAATTTATACCTCGCCGAAGAAACAACTGTCTTATGTGCTTTCGCAACAGCTGCAGACAAAGCCACTCTGGTCAGTTTGAGCTCCCTACTTCAAAACGTCCCACAAATCAGAGCAACAATAGACTATGAGGCCGATTAACATGACATTTGTCTTTTCACAATGATATCTTGACTCCTATTTTTGGATTTTGAGTGGAAACCAGCCACTGAGATAAGCTTTAATTCCAGCTCCTGTTGTGACAGTAGCTTATCTTGTGTTTGCTTCCTACTACCTTCTGTTCTTCCATAGACAATAACAAGGACATGCAGAGGGATGTCAGAAGAATGTGTTTGTATTTCTCCTGTGATAGCATCACTTCTGTCCCTCATGCGGAGCATGTGTGAGGGGGTTGGATAGAGGACCAGTGATCTACAATCAGTATAACCAGAATAACCCGACCCTGAAGCAAAAGAAAGAACCCCTGCAGCAGCTTTGAGCAGACAATTAGGTTTATTGCCCGCACAGATGGATGTTTGTGTTCCATTATGAGACAGAAAGAAAGATCAGACACGTCCAGGAGTCACTCCAGACTCACAATGAGAGGTTCTTTTTTTAAATAAAGAAGACCAAAACTCACATATTCTGGAAAAACCAAGAAAAATCCCCACAAACATCCCCACTCCTTTTCTAATCGCTTTAGTTTGCAGCCATGGTTACTCTTTGAGACAGTTTTCAGATTGTCTCTTCTATTCAGAGCGTTTTTCTGTCATTCCTCTGTGGCAGAGCTTGGCCTTCGTGCCAAAGACATGCATGGGAAACTGAGCAGGAGTTGCTGAGACAGCCCGAGACCTCCGCCTTTCAGCAATAACAACAACTATAAAGAGGGGGCCACTGGAAGACGGACAGAGTAGAGGGAGAAGCAGAGAGCTGAGAAAACCTTTCTGTATGTCTGACAAAAACCTAAAAGAGGAATGAGAAAGTTTCTGGCAAGCCAATACGGGGTTTACCCAAAAGCCAGAATTCTCAGCTATTGGCTCATTGGGGTACTGGGAGGACACAGGAGGAACTCATATCTCAAAGGAGGATGTGAGCAACCATGAACAAGCCTGTTCAAAGCGGGAATCTGCTTCTTTTTTTCCATGACTACATGTGGGCCTAGAAAGAGAGGCTGCAGCCGTTGGCGGGACTGTCTGCCTAACGTCACTTTAAAGCCATACTTCTCTCCTTCTAAATCACAAGACAGTGACAAACTGCTGCTCCAGTGAAGAACAGTAGGGAGGGAATAAGTCCGGGCTCTGTTCAGAAAAAACAGACACATCCTTTATCTGAACCGTCACTCTCAACATTCTTTCCATTCCCAAAAGGTCGTAACTTGTTTGGTTTCTTCTGCAGCTTATTCATCCCTCTCTCTCTTCTGAGCGGGAAGGTTCAAAATTCAAACCTACTCCCGCCCCTTACAGATGAACTAGTAATTCTTGTTCACAGAGGAGGGCACATTGGAACTGAGAGACACTTTGACATGAGATCTACCGCCCATCAAACATGTAAAAAAGGTGTTGGATTGGCTGTCATCTCAACTCAAATCAAAAATTAAAATGTGCCTGAAGAACATAATTAAACCAAATTTAAAACATAGAACACAAATAATGCTTTTTATGCACCCTATCAAACATGTGTAGATAAATACAGCAGAACACTACCTATAATAATGATCATATCTGCACAGTCTGCAGATCTACTCAAGATTAAGACATTACAGGAACGGTAGTGGCAATCACACAGGCCTCAAGTAGATGTGACTCAAGACTGGAATGTCTTCAAGATAAGGGCCATAAAAGTGCATAAATAAATAAATATGGCAATGCAGTGGACACATTGGATGAAGAGGGGGGTGGGGGAGTGGATCACCCCACAGAGGGAGGCATCCCCTCCTCATCATCTTCCAGTTTTGACCTTGTAGGATGAAAAGCAGCCACAGCAAGTCCACATATATAATATTATAATGATGATAATAAAACATTACATGCTCAATGGAAACCCATTTTTTTATCAGTGTATTAGATAGGTGTACGCCCCGGAATAAAGGGTTTCAGGCTTGCTGCGTATGCTCTACATTAGATGATATTGTTATAATAATTAAAAAATATTCTGTGATTTTTAAAGCCTACCTCTTTCAGCTGGTCGAGCTCCTGCCTGACGGTCTCGTACTCGATCTCCAGGTCATCGTACTGCTGTTTGAGCTGCTGCTTCTCCTCCAGCACCGCCAGTCCATACTCCGCCGCCTGGATCTTCTCGTTCGTGGTCTCACTCAGCTCCCGGGAAAGACGCTCGATCTCGGCCCGCATCCACTCCGGCCCGGCCTCTAACAACAGCATAGCATCGGAGTACCCCTGCTCTTCCACGGACATGGTCGGTACCGGTGACGGATCAACCAACGTACGCCAGCTGATCTGCGACAAGGAGATGGGGAGGGGGAGGGATGCTGGGGCGTCTTCAAGAGGTGTAACCTTGAAGAAGAAGCGGTTGCTCAAATTCGTCTGTATTTAAATTGCATGATTGTTACGTTTGCGTTTCCTCGTTGCTGGTCTCGTTTCTTTGGTCATGTAGATGACTCTATTCAATTTTCTCCGACGGGGGAGCTCGCCGTTCTCTTCTTAAAAATGCTCCATCGTTGAGGTCCTGCGTTTCGGTCTCCTCTCCCCCCGGCTTGTCGGAGCTATAGCGCCGGAGCAGGAGTACCACTGCCAAGAAGACAGACAAAGCGGATATACAACATGGTTTGTACTTTCAAAAATAAAACAACTGTCTGATAATAAAGACTTCAAATCACGTGTCGCTGTAAGTTTATTTTTTGTTTTATTTACGCTCTGAAATCGTAATACAATACCTTTGATAAAAAGCAAGTAATGTGTGGAAAAATATTACGAATCGTCTAAAACGCCAGCGGTCTCTTATTTTATTTTGATAACTAAATCAACCTATTTCCGGTATGCTCACGTTATCAACACCGGCTTGTTTGAAGCAGCTGAATGGTCCGTTTGCTCAAATGCTAGGCTTGTTGGGGAATGTAGTACGCGGAAGTACGTGACGCGGGCGAAAGAGGTATACCGACGCCACGAACTGGACTCTGTTTCCCATCATGCTTTGTTCAGTTGCTTATGTGGAGCACGGAAATCTGTGCTCGAGCAGTTTGTCGTCGTAGGAATATATTGGGACGACTGCTCAGCAACGGTTGCTACGTGTATATCTGCTGCCATCTGTCGGGAAAGTTCATGAATTTGTACATTATTTTTTATATATTTTAAATGTATTCACATGTTAAACCGCTGTATATTCACATGTACCGGTGCTCACCGTCGTTAAAGACGATATTAAACTCGCATTACCTGGTCCGTGTGTGTGTGTGTGTGTGATATTAAACTCGCATTACCTGGTCCGTGTGTGTGTGTGTGTGTGTGTACTTGTTACAGCAACAGAGGAAAGTGTAGCATACACTACAGAACTAGAAAAAAGTAGAAAAGGAAAAAAACAAACATAATAAACAGACATAAATATCTATAACCTACACAATAAACAGACATAAATATCTATAACCTACACAATAAACATGAAAAACAACCAACCTTCAAAACAAGTACTGAGGATAAAAAGTGGCATTATATATAAAAAGAGTATAGTAATGTAAAGTGACCATCATATAAATAATATTACAAAAGTAAGTGACCATGATATAAATATAAATAATAATATTCACATGTACCTGTGCTCACCGTCGTTAATGACGATATTAAACTCTTGCATTACCTGGTGTGTGTGTGTGTCTGTCTGTCTGTCTCTGTTTCTCTTTAAAATGCTAAAATGTCGCCGGGCGTTAACACGTTAATAACAGTATCAATAGTACTGAGCTTGAGCGTCAAGTAGCACCCCAGCAGGAGGCGCAACCACAATCAACAATCACCAGTCTCTCTTCTAGGCGTCGCCTCAATGGGAGCCTGCAAAACGAAATTTACATTTGTGGGCGGAAGGTATTCCAACTTTACCTTCTCCAGAAAAAATGAAAAATGTAACTTTTAACAAACAGAAATAGTGTTTAAGCCTTCCTTGATTATGTTTTCATGACGCTATTGTAGTATTTTGATACTTTTATACTGTCAGAACTTTGCACATCTCAGCATAATGAAGTCCCATTCATTTCTTTGTTTTTGAATGAGCTGCTCTGCAAAATATTGTGAATTTATTTTATATAGCCTATATATACTATTATATCTACTTTTTCCCTACTACTCTACTATTTCCCTATTTCCACAACCTCTATTACTGATGATAGTCAATATTAATAATTATAGTTGTTATAGTTATACTTCAGTTTATAAGACATTACATAGGACAAGGCAATAGACCTTTTTTTTCACAGCAGCCATTTTGACATGAAATAGTAGAGTCAACAGAGGTGTTTCTAATGATACTAATTAAGGTTCTGTGCCATTTATCGCAGCAGAACCTTTCCAAAGAAACAACATGCACCACAGCAGCACACTGGCTCTGTTTGACCTGAATGGAACACAACCCCAATTAGCATGATCGGTAACACCCGTGTATACCTACTATTTCATGGCCACTGTGGAAAAGGTCTATTTGACATATCTTTATGACAGATACTTTCACACTACTATGACAGTAGACAGATGAAAATATCTGCTGCTGCTGACTTCCAACCTCTACTTACTTTAATTGTACTTTAAAATGGAAATTCTTCAGTATTTACATTTTATGTTACTTTATACTTCAAATTGTATATTGTACTTTTTATTGTATTTTACTTTTTTTATTTCATGGCCACAGGCATAGTTACTTTGCATATTCAAATTGCATATACAAAACCTAAAATTTAATTATACAATGTATTGTTAACGTTATACCTGACAGTATATAAAGTAAATAAGCACCACCACGACCAGCAAAATCATTCAAATTCTCTACATGTATTAACAGTCCAGTAATAAATGTAATATTATGCTGTCAGGAGCCATTTTTCTGGACAACAAGTACTTCTACTTTTGATGCAATAAGTACATTTTGCTTATAAGTAATATTTTGGATGCAAGACGTTTAAGTGGTTTTACTGGTTTTACTGCATACGAAGATGTATTGCCTTACTTAAATTGGGGATTTTACTATTTTTTACACCGCTGCTTAGTGAGCTTCAGGAATAAGTCTCACAGCTGAAAGATACTGTAACTGTTATGGTTACGGTTACAGATAAGCATGTATTCACCTTACAGATAAAATCTAAAGCACCACATGTCTGTTTGAAGGGATCACAAGGCATGTTTTGTGCAAAGCCACATGTTTTGTGCCTTGTGACTGTTTTTTTCTGCCTGTAATCACAGTTCACTCATGTAGTTACAAATTGCCATTTAATCTGCAATGCAATGTAACAATTATTGTCCACTGATCACCAATTCTATACTATAAAATGTTTCTTTCTGTTTACTGCTCAGTCCTCCTCCTTAATTAACAAACACATTAAACAATTACCATTTTTTTTTAAAATGACCTTTAAAATGTTTCTTAATTTAATAAAAAAATAATCATTTAATCAAAATAATTAGTTAGATAACCACAATTTAGTGTTCAGGAATATTGTTCTGCTCACGCAATCAGCATATGCTGAACTATGGTATAGATATAAATAAATCCAGAAATTATTTCTGTAACATGGACAAACATTTTATGATTTTTTATGATTTCATTTTATGCATTAGGATGACTGTGTTTAAAGTCTCTCTAAATACTCTACATCATAGACTGAGGTCAGGAGCCTAAACATAACCAGCTTTGGCAACGTGCAAGGTAAGCCAATCAGATTTTATCTACTTGCTATATTTTGTCGCAGCGGGGCAGAGGAGTTTTAGTGTGTTGTTTTTAGAAATCGGCTAGCAAAAATCTGCTTGTGCTTTCACCGCACAACTTGTACTTTCACAGCGATAGCACATAATTAATCATAGTAGACCTGTTGAGAGTCTGGCCAGGTGAACAGTTGGACAGGTGGGTACTTACTAATAATTATATGTCCATTACAGAAAGAATATATTGTAGATCATTCTATGCTTTAACAGTCCAGCAGAAGGCAATAATGATGTGGCTATAGTATGAGTTTTCGTTGAGGAGTGGGTGCTCTCTTTTATACCTCTTCAGTAATAAGATTAGTAGTCTAATCCAAGAGGAGTCAGGAATAGCCCTACACTCCCCCCAGAGCCACAGACAGGAGGAATCTGTGCATGTAGGATATTACAAGGGACCCAATATCTTCTCCTTCTCAACACATTCTTGAGGTTAATTTATCTCCATGCTTGATCTGTCACCCTGGTGATATACATAGCTTTCCACTAAGGAGCCCACAGGATCCTGTGGGTACTTGTGTTGCCCCTCCCCGCAACGCAGAGATAATCTGAGATGAATCAAATCAAGTGAAGCCACAGGATTGACTTTCCACAGAGCTGGAGAGGAACAACAACGTCAGAGTCGTGGAGGCTGATGTCAGAAATGTTGGCAACTGCCGCTGTAAACCATTTGTGTTCTGAGATGGTGGATACAAACATCTCGTCTCTCTTATTACAGGTAAATCCATTTATTTTAATTGAATTTATCTTTTGTGTGTGTGTGTGTGTGTGTGTGTGTGTGTTAATCATTAGGGTAGTTGCATTTGTTTCCTTGACAGCTGATAAATTTTTTTGGACTGTGATGAGCCACTGTGGCAGAACTACCAGCTAAAACTAGCAGCTTGCCAATACTTTGAAGCAGATTATGTCTGTTTCACAATTGACTCAATATGATTCATGATATTTGAGCAAAATGTGTACTTATAAGTGGTTCTCTCTAACTTGTCTTATGTATGAAAACGTATTGATCAGTGTCAAACTGAGATGTTGACTTTTGTTGTCACAAAAGTAACAAACATGGCCAATTATGAGATGCCTCTTCCAGATTGGTTATAGTATTGTATAACAGGCTAATGGTAAGGTTATACAGCACCAAATGTTTACAGGATGAACATAATTAAGTGTATAATATAGTGTAACAAAGTAGATACACGTGTGTGTGCAGGTGTTGCTATGACTGTGGATGACCGCCTGACTGTTCCTATGGCACTACATGTGAAGACAACAGGTGGAGCTCTGATGGAATACAGTAAGTAACGACTGTAGTTGGTTAGCAATAAAAAGAGTTCAGTTGAACTCATGATAAGGGTCAGTTAGGTGGTCAGCTACAAGCATAATGCAACATTTAAACACTTTTCAAATGTTCCAAAAGAGTGGCTATTTTTACTATAATGAGCTGATGAGTGACTTCCAATGCCAGACAAGGATTAGACATCTAAGGGAGCACTCACCACTGATGATCTTCATTATGTAGGTCTTACAGAGCAACCTACTTATGGTGGACTCTGTGCACAGTAGCTTTTAAGGATATGAAAACTATTTTATCTGTCTACTCTGGCGAACAATAGTTAAGTAAAAATACAATAGAAGCAGGTTGATTACTTACAATGTTGGATGAGAAACCTTTTGTCTAACATCTTATTTTGCTTCTTTCCTTCCCGCTTATAATAATCCAGTCAGAGCCCCTAGGGCGAAGTACACAATAGTAGGAGAGGCTATACGTTATGTAATCCCTGGACATATGCAATGCTCAATGGGTTGTGGAGGTCAAGCCTGCAAGTATGACAACCCAAGCTACTGGAGTGATGACCAACAAGCCATACAAGGCCTCTTCTCATCCTGGTACACATACTTTTGTTATGTTGTGCCTTTATATTTGATCTTAAGCCACAGTTGTTGGACTTAAAAGGATATGGATGACTGCATGATATATTTTCTATCTGTTATTTTAGGGTTACTGATCATCTTCTTGCAATGTCCAGACCCTCAACAGAAATCATTGAGAAGTATAACATCATTGATCAATTCATAAGGTATACAAACCTTTGTTTCAAGGTCTTTCAGCAGCTTCCTGACACACGAGGAGATGATAATAATGAAGTGTTCATGTCTCTGTTTGTGCATGTGTGTTTGTGTCAAGGAATGGTATTAAAACAGTGATCAACCTACAGATACCTGGTGAACATGCCAGCTGTGGAAATCCTCTGGAGCCAGAGAGTGGCTTCTCATACCGCCCAGAGGTCTTCATGGAAAATAACAGTAAGTGTTTTACACAACAGTTCTTGACACACCTGCAATTTGCTCAGGTTTAACTGAAAACATCCTATCATTTCAGTTTATTTTTACAATTTTGGCTGGAGTGACTATGGGGTGGCCAGCCTCACCACTGTTCTGGACATGATGAAGGTCATGGCCTTTGCACTGCAGGAGGGAAAGATAGCAGTCCACTGTCATGCTGGTCTCGGAAGAACAGGTAGATTCGTAAGGAATGCTGAAAAAATGTTTTGACTTTTCAGAACAGTCTGATCTTTCATCCGTGCAATCTGACACACAATGAAAGAGTTCTCCTTCTTCCCTGCAGGTGTGCTGATAGCATGTTTCTTGGCCTATGCTACCAGAATGACTGCTAACCAGGCTATTTTATATGTACGTGCTAAACGCCCCAATTCCATCCAGACGCGAGGTCAGTTGCGTTGTGTCAGACAGTTTGTCCAGTTCCTCGCCCCTTTAAGGAGTGTGTTTTCTTGTGCTGAACCACGATTCAACCCTGTCACCCTGTCCCAGTATCTAAAGCGCCAGACACACATTCTGCATGGCAATGAAAGGAAGGAGCTGAAACACCTACCAAAGATTTTTCAGGTTGTGTCTCGGCTGCTGTTGGACATTGCAGAGAATCGGGAGGTGATTGAGGAAGATATTCTGGTGGCCCCTGATATTGATGACATAGAGACGACTCTCAGTCTCATTGAGGAGATGGGCCCTGAGCTCTTTGCAAAGGAGCCTCGTTTACCAGGTATGCCAACCCTACCCAGACATTTCAACGAGCCGCCCATCTTCTACCATCGCAAAAGTTTGTGCTACAGTGAGTCTGACTTGAGACGACTGGGCTCACAGCTCAACCTCCTCACTGAACCTCTTGGCTCCTTGTCTCAGAGTAATGTTGACATTTCTTTATCCAAGCCTGCTCTCGCTGCAAACCAGCATGAGAATTGCAATAACAGCATGTCTGAGGTGTTACACGGCTCAACAAACTCACTCTGGCAAATCAAGAACATAGAAAATCGAAAAGATGGATCTATCCTGCTGAGGAAGGTGACACAAAAAAAGATCCAACGCAGTGAGTCTGTGGGAAATACTGAACCTACCAAAAAGGGTAGCATGTTGTACAGATGGAAGGCAGAGCAGAGGGATAATTTGGCAATGAATGGGATACAGTCTCAAGATTGCAAAGAGGACCAATCAGAGAAGTCAAACGTGCCCTTCATCACCTTGCAGTCAGAGTTGTCCCTGGACGCCAGGAGGTTGCTCGTGGCACAGGCCCTGGCAGTGGACCTTTTTCTTGATGGGGAAAAAGAGCACAAGAGCAGAGTCTTGGCCTGGCAGGTAAATGACCCATAACATGATGCGGTGGTACTTGTACCGGAAGGGCATGCATCTAAAAATGCATAAAAATCCATGTAGTAACACTTTAATTTGATTACAGTCAATGGTTTTAACAAGTCTGCCCAAATGTGTGCAGGCAGAACTAAACCTAGGCGGTGGCTGGGAAAGGCTGTGTATGGAGCGAGATCCCTTCATCCTCACTGGGCTCATGTGGGCATGGTTAGAGCAGCTTAAAGAGCCAGTCATCTCCGTCCAGGAAGCCAAAGCCCTGAACCCTAACAACGCTGATCCTCAAACTGTACTTAACGCGCTTGACCAGGTCAGAGCATACTCAGTCTCAGTGCACTACAATAAATTGCCTGGACAATGAAACTCTAAAGTAAACGTATGTATTTTTGTTTGTTCAACCTTTTTTTTTTCCCATCTCTTCCCAGGCCACTAAAAAAACATTAACATGCATACTAGATTGTATGGCTCATATGCTGTGGATACCAGAAGAGGTTGAAAATGCATTCCTGAAACGTACCATCAAAGCTTTCACCTGGGTAAGAAAACCAACACACCAATTGTTTGAGATTAAGTTCAAGAATTTAATTCCTCCTCATCATTGGTTTTGTTTCAACAACTTCAGTCTTGTTTGCCTTTGAACAGGTGGATAACAAATCAGACGATGGACTCATAGTGTACAAGTCCATGACTGCAGTCCTACAGTGTGTCCTTGATGAGATGAGGTCAATGGTCATAGAGACTGATGAGACACCCATCTCTCCCTGCTATATAAAATAGATACCAGTCATGTGTACGGTGAGAATGCTATTGTGCCTTGTAACAAAATTCTTGTCAATGTTGGCTTAATATAAACATTTATGGTATGTAGATTATATTCACTAATGCATAACTAACACACCTCAGTATTTTCTTACCTCAGTAGTGAGGGGAGGTAATTTATTGAAGAACAGGTGACCAAAATATATTTTGCAATACATTATGCCTTAACACTGGTCACATACAACACTGACATGCCTCCAAAAGCATCGTTACAGAACATCTTTATACTTGTACATACTTATTTTTTGTTAGCAGTGTGTTGTTCCAATTCCTTTCCTATAACATAGCATTTCTCATCTGTATTAAGTGTTACGTTTTACTTTCTGTAAACATAGACTTACAAAAGAACATCCTAATTTAAGCGCATATGTTTAACAGTTCATAATAAAAGCAAACATTCCTCCTTCCAGTGGGTTGTGCACCTTTTAGTGGAGCAGTGATGCTCAGGAAGTGAAAGAATACGCTTTTAAGACGTCTTTCCCATCGTTCCCTTCTGTTGAGGCAACAATGCTGGAGTAGTCACAAGCGACGTGAGTGAACCCTCTAGAACACAGGGCACAAATAATAAAGTAACAAGATTAGGTGATGACTTTCAGGCAGGCAACTTGGCTGTTTGATACAGCAAACCCATACTAAAGCATACAGCATACTGTACCTGGACATTGTGTGAGAGCCTCCCAGTAAGTGGTATCGACTAACTAGGGTCAAGCCGTGGTCTCTGTCATTTCTCCATGTGAACACTCGTAAGGAGAGGTCCCGAGATGCTGTCACCACGCGAAAGCTATCCTGTAAATGTGAACACAACATGGCTCTTTTCATACAGAGGGTATACCGTACTGAATAAAACTAAGAATTTAAACAGGTCAGGGGGATATTTATTTGAATTAGCCTACCACACATATAGAAGAAATGGGCATAGTATGTTGTTCAAAGCTGGCAAGCAGGGCCCCTTTCAGAGAGTAGACCCATAGCGTCTGGTCAGATGCCAACACTAAGCAGTTGCTGTCTTTGGCCTGGAGATGGATGTGTGAGAACCTGGTGTGCAGTTTCAAAACGAAGGACTCCACCTGCTGGACTAAGAGAAGAAAAGATTCAAAATTATACCAGTAAAAAAAAAAAACTTTTAAACTGTTGTAGATTTCAGCATTTATTCTGGAGATGGTGAGCTGTCATGCATTTTTGGCAAGACCCACTTTGCAAGTAAGTGTAACGTAAGTTTTTCAGTTGAAAAACTCTTGTTACAAACACATCTTGTGGGTGCACTGCATATTGAGTCTACTGAGGCTGCTGTCAGTGGGAAAATTGGTATTTCTTTCCTGTTTTGAATACCACTGAAGCAAGCCATTCCTCTCTAATTTTGAGGAGCTGGCACTAAAACTGATATCTAAGATAGGTGAACATTTTTCTAATATTAAATTCCACTGCAGCCCTATTAGATATGTCTTGGCATGTCTGACATCCACAGGAATAAGCATTAAAAACAATGACAAATGGATCAAATTTATCAGAATCTGTACCCGCGGTTTAAAAAGAACTGCAGAATATCTGCTAGAATGATTCCCCAAATGACTGCAATTTTCTCATCGCTAGTGCAGCACAAAAGCCAATGTTGCATTTAAAGCATATTAAAGCCAATCATGCAGATATCTCAGTCCTCACCCTGGATCTCCAACTTGTACTTAGTCTTTTTAATGCTGACATCGAAGACAGAGAGGACTTTGTTGTTTGGGTGCTCATTGTGGTGGATGATGGCCAGTCTGGCAGGCTGGGTGGGTATGAAGACGGCAGCCTGGCACCCAATGACTGGCACAGACTGGCACAGAGGATCTTCGTCCTCAGCGGGAGAGGTCAAACTCTCAGTGTAAATCACCTGCCAATGAACCAAACAACAGAAACCTGTATTTATATTATTGCATATTACTGATTGATTGTTCTCATTTATGAACAACTACTTTTCCCACGGTGTCATTTGCACAGAGAACAGACCAGAACAGGAAATCCAAACATAAAGACAGGCTGCAAAGACAACAAGAAATACCTTTGGACTTAAGTCATCATTGTCCTTGGTTCCAGCCATAATCCATTTCTTGTCAGGTGAAACTAGGAGTATGTTAACACTAAAGCTGTCGCACACCATTATACTGGACTTTTTAGTCAAAGCTGAATCAGCGAGTGTACACACAGATCCCTGACTGGTTCCAATCTGAAAGATAATATAATGATAATCTTATTTTAGTAGAAAACAAAACTATTTTCAAATGTATAAAGCCAGGAAGTCTGATGTCACTTACAGTCAGAAACCAATTATTGTCGACATTGTACTGCAGTAATGTAGAGTGTGGAGATCCAGTAGAAAAGGAGGCCACCTCCTGGCCAGTCTGACCCTGCCAGGTTTTGATGAGGCCTGTGGAGTCTGCTGTGATCACAACTTCACGCTGTTCATCACTTACAATCCCTGTTAAAGGACTCTGCACGGGACTGCACCACAGGAGTTCACCCTGAGAGGAAAAGGGTACAACATCAGATAAATGCCTCTGTGAGTGGCTTTTCAGCTCTCAACCATGGAGGAAAATCTGTTTCAGTCATGGCTGGAATGAAGCCAGCATACACTTGGCTTCCACATGTAGTACAGATCACTGGTTGGATCACTTGGAGATGTACATTAAGTCTTAGATATGGGCTGACAAGGACTCACAGCATATGACACTTGATGTTGAGTTTTTTGAGAAATTGTCTGTAAATACTGTATAAAAGTCACAGAATTGGTTTCAGACACAATAGTCTGGATTAAATAGGTGAATACTTAATCAAACTATAACCAAGACAACATTTTTGCATTGCTACAAATACGTTAACATGATTATACTGAGAACACAAGATGATAGGCTGAAGGGGTTGCACTGACGTTTTGGATATTCCATGCTCGGACTGTACCATCAGCAGAGGCACTGCAGACTGTGGCACTGCTGTTCCAGAGGTGAGGAAGCTCAGCTGAATTCCCCTGCAGGTACACAAGCCCCACCACCCTGCCTGCATGGACAACATCCATATTAAAAAAAACAAGATGACAGACATGATGAAGGCATGCAAAGGACGTGCCAGAGAGAGACAGAATACCTGTGTGTCCTCTGAGGCTTTTACAGGTGTAACCTCCTGATTGGCCTTTGGTCATCTTCATCTCTAAGTGGCAACGTCGTAGGAAGTATCTCTTCCATGAGTGATTCACATGTTCACTCCCCAAGACAGCAAAGTTACAGAAACTCCAGCGCTGCAGACACATCCTCCTGAGGAGCGACACAGAACAGTTACTTTTTAATGTGTAAAGAATGTAAGATGGACATTATGTTAAAAAGATGAAGATGAAAACTGCAGGCACATTTACAGTAAGTACACTTAGATAAGTAGGTTGAAAACACATGGGTGTGTGGGGGAGTTTAGATGTCTGCAGATGTGTTCAAACTATATATGTGGAAGGATATACATGGAGTGAAGACGGATGTTTCTTGGGGACTCAGTTATGAACCCACAAGAATTATTGCCTTTAACGCCTTAATGCACATGTGCATATATTCAGGTTTTGAACATGTTAAAGGGTTCTATATAAACATATCGAATGGGTGTGTGCATTATGTCATCTTGCCTTTCCCTTTACCAAATCAAAAAAACATGAAGTGCAATGTTGGAAAGTACAGACAAAGCTCACCTCCATAACCAAGGAGTCTCCGCAGCTTCACGCCAATCCTAAAAAAATATTTAGGTAAAAGAAACAAGACACAGATCGGACGCTCTTATAGGATTTCTAATATGCTTGCTTTTATTGCACAAGAGCTACTTCCGCAAGTTGGACGCTCCTTACCTTACTCACACTGCAGGCACTGATTAAATCTTCCTCGGTCAGGAATGTGAAAATATGAATGAGGCAGTCACTGATCAAGTGCGGGTGATGAACGTCCATGCTGACATGGGATAATCTCGCAGCCCCTCACCAGATATATCCTTCCTATATGTCAAAACAACGGCAGCTCCAAGTTTGGGCAAACTACGGAAAGGATACAGGGACAATAAGCCTGTTGGTTTGTTTAGATCTTTAGCCTGCAATGTCTTCACTTGGCCACCAGATGTCGCCATTATAAAAGGTTGGTGATGCAGGTAAACGTCCAGGATGGAGGCGCAGTGCGCAGGATGAATTATAAAAAGCAAGAAGTGGATTCAAACAAACCAATAGAAAAGCAAAGGACACGAATGCATGTACTGAAACTCATGAATGTGTGATTTTATCACCTGATGCCTTAGAATAAAGAGGTTGTCATTCAATCGGAATGAGTAAATCAATGCATCCTACTTGTCTTTGTTTTAATATTGTTTATCAAGCTTGTTGTGTTGCTTCTTTTTTAGAAAGGGTGCGAATATATATATATATATATATATATATATATATATTATATATTTTTTTTTTTTTTTTTAAATGTTAATTTCAGTGAAAGAAAACTTGTAACATGTGCGTGAACTCTAACTCACTTAATAACCAAATAAAAAGCCATTTCAATCAGTCAAGGTGAATTCACAGCAGAGGAGTGTGTGCGTCTCTGTGTGTGAGTGTGTGTCTGTGTGTGTGTGTGTGTGTGTGTGTGTGTGTGTGAGAGAGAGAGAGAGAGAGTGTGTGTGTGTGAGAGAGAGAGTGTGTGTGTGTATTAGTGTGTTGAGATTCAGCCCTGGCGGGATTCTTCAGCAGAGCCCCATGTGAACACGCCCCAGATAGATGAACCAGATATATAAGCCAAGACCTGCGGGTAGCAGAGGAACTGTGAGAAACAGATAATCGCACTTGCTCACCCCAAGGGTTACCTGTGACACCCTCGCAATGACAAGAGGGCCCAGCGAAAGGGGGCCACGTAAAAGGAGTTTGGATGATACCCTAGCCGGCAATCTGTAAAAGTTCCCGAGCGTGTACTTTTGTTGTTTTTTATGCTTTTCTCGCTCAGTTTGGAGTTCCCCTGGAGTTACCTGTGCTGTGATCGATCGGAGAATAAGCGAACCGAGTTATTCATCAGCTACAAATCGTTGCATGAAACTGAGAGCGGGGCCGCAATGAGTCGGAGAACACGACGCTGGATTTTAAGAGTTTTACTTTGTTTAGGAATTGTTTATTTGAAAATTGGGTGAGCTGCGCTTATTTGACTCCTCATTACAGTCTGTGGGTTATTCTCAAACACAGAAGACTTGAATAACTGAGGAATGACAGTGAGACGCGTATTTTCTTAGTACTACAAAAGCGCACACTCTAGGATATATCCAATAATTGCTCAAAAGCAGGTAGTTGATTTTTTATAAACGAGAAATGAAACATGAAAGGAAAGAGCGTAAACTTGTCTCAGTTAGATTCGTGGCAACTGCGTCCTTATCACTTAATGACATTTCATTATACCTTTAAAGGTTGGTAAAAGTCCGGTGTGATCATTTAAAGTGTCTAATGGGGACTTTAACTTACAAAACTAGTATACATTAGCCTAGATATGTCATATAATCTCCTCTAAAGTGTACGAAATAAATTGGGTGATAATTTCTGCTGTTAATTATCCCAGTAAAAGTTTGTATTTTTCCACATGGATTTCTTAAATATTTACATTATGACCATCAAATGCTATTTAAGAAACCAGAGAATGCAATACGTTAGATTTTTTTTTTAAGTTATAAAAAAAATGCTCAGAATAAACTTAACAACCCAAAATCTTGAATGAACAAAAATAAATAATTAAATGGCTGATGGCTACTTTTTCTCAGTCATGTCCATCTTGCATTCACAGTGGCTTCTCGTCGGTGGTGGCCCTAGGTGCGAGCATAATCTGTAACAAGATCCCCGGTTTGGCCCCCAGACAACGGATTATCTGCCAGAGTCGCCCCGATGCCATTATCGTCATCGGAGAGGGAGCCCAAATGGGCATCAACGAGTGTCAGTTTCAGTTCAAAAACGGGCGCTGGAACTGCTCTGCGCTTGGAGAGAGGACAGTCTTCGGAAAAGAGTTGAAAGTGGGTATGTTGCTGTCTGTTAACGTTTGGTTACAACTTAAAAACGTCTTTTTCTTTTCCCAGCAGTAAACACAATTTACCAGTCTCATCGCATCTGTGTATTTGTTGTATAGATGTGCGCACAGTCTTTATGTGGCACTTTTTTGCTTTTTTTTTTTTTAATTTTTTTATTTGTTATTTCCCTCAAAAAGTGGTCCGTGTCACAGTGATAAACACTCATAAAGTAAACTGCAAGATTTAGGCTTAGCAAGAAGGAGATCAAAAAAAGGAAGATGCACCTTCTTGTTGAGTTTGTTAAGTCAAGCATCCTTTTTCCACAAACTTACAAACTATAGTTTCCTCTGCACATAGATGATCATCTGCACTTCAGCATCCCGTAAGGAGCCAGTGTCATTTAGGCCTACATCAGGCCTAGTTTTGCTCTAGACTTGTCATTAAGTGGGGCTTTTCTGAGCATGTATAAAAGGTATCTGAAGCCAGCACTGTAACAAAGCTCTTGTGAATGTTTGCAGCCTTTCTTTTCATCCCGGGCAGAGTCTCTGGAGACACATTCTCACTGGTCTTTATCCTGTCTGGTGATGGGTGCTGTGGCTCTCACTGTGAGGACGTAGCTCTTACCACGGGTATAAGTTACAGTGGGGCAAAGCCAAGAGGAAAGAAAAACCTAAAAGTACTAAATTAGAAAAACAAATTAGTTCAAATTAATGTTCCTACTGGTTTATGTCTTGTCTGTTGAACTGATAAGGTGGATTAAAAGTGGTTTCATATTGAGGATATCAATACCAGGAAGACCTAACAAGGTTTAATGAAGCCTAATAATATTTTGTCTAATGATGCCTTTATGGCGATACAATCAGTGAGGAACAGAGGTGGCTTTGTAAAACTATTTTGATATAATATTTAATTCATTTTAGTTCTGGCCCTGACCAAAACTATTGAAATAAACACAATGGTCAGAGGCTTGGACCAGCTGTTTGAGGCCATCTTTGCCTGCTGCTTGTTGGAAAGGATTATCTCTTCATGCTGTTGAAATGAAAACAGTGCTGTTTGACAATCTGTTCCTTTATGAATGAGTGGTTTTAGCTCATCGTGAGTCTTAGGTCTGTGTTTCCAAGACAGGAGTTTAAGTCTATGGCTTGGACAGCCATACCAAATAGATTGGTTTCACTGATCAGATTAGCGTACAAGGGCAATGGCTGTAAATGAATGCCATTGTTGATGCCCAGACTGAGTGGGAGCTGTGCAGCTCGCAATTGTTCTGAAAGCAAAGGAAGAATGACCAGTGAACTGACATAATGCTCATAGGGTAACGCAAGGTGCATCAGCTTCGAGCTATTTAAGGCGTCAGCTCTGTTTGCACTTGATCTTTTTAAGTTGCGCTAAGCTGTGCGAGATGAGGTGCACATAAAGAGGCTGGATATCGAAAGGTGCATGACTCTGCGGAGATGAAAGAGAAACAAATATGGCAGAAGAACAGTGAACTGGCACTTCAAGTTCAACTTATACAGGTTTTTTTTTTTTTTTTAATCCCGCTCCTTTTTTAATATCTTCCACCGCTCATTACAAGGTTATGAAGAATTCATACCATCTCTTGTGGTGAACCCATGCACTCAGAACTGCAGGGGAAAAATTAACAACGGTGCAGTCAGAACTGGCTGACTGCACTGACACACCTTCTTTTTTGGCTCAGAGCCCATCAAGTCTATAAAAACGTCCACATAATTGATGCCTCAATATGAGTTTTTCTTTTCTTTTCTTTTTTTTCAATGGCAAGGGCACACAACTAAGATGTTTATCAGAAACATGCCAGCTTTGCTGAGTTGAACCTGGTGGCAGAAGGAAGCGCCAAGAGAAGTATGTTTGTTTTGAACAAACAGAGACAAGCGGAGTTTATTTACACACAGATATGACTGTTAGAACCACGTTTCCTGCTTGTATGATAGTGAATCACAGATCTGAAAATTAAAACATACCACTTGTTGATGATATTTATTAGTCTGTATGTTCATTGCGGTATCTTATGGACTGTTTTACATTGTATAAGAGGTAAACACATCGCTTTCTTTGCATAAGGCTTTTGAATAAGCTGTGTTTGACTTTCTCTTTGGAGTCTCCTTTTCGTGACTCGAGAACTTAGCGTCAGGATCTCTCTCTATAAGTCCTGTCTGATTAACCTTTAGTTATTTGTCGATATTTCCGTGTGCGTGTAAATGATTTGTTAGCTGGACTTGGGCGAGATAACGGCAGGATGAAGATTCTGATGTCAGTGCCTTATGAGTTTACACAGAATGTGACAGTTTCTGAATGGATCAATAGCCCTTCCTTACCGACAGCCCTCTTATTCATACTGCTTTGTTGACTATACCGCCAGCAGCCATTTTGGTTCACGGGCAGGACAGTTTTCAGGTCAAGTTTCAAAACAGTGCACCTCTTGAGTGATATGTCAGCAAGACTGTGATGTAATCACACCTACTGTTAATAATTCATCTAGTTTTTAAAATCCTGTTACATACTTATTGTATTTCCCTTAAACTGAAGGAGAAACGTCACATTCTTACTTAAATAAATAAAATAATACATACATGCAACATTTTATTCATAATCTTTTTTTTTCTCCCTGCTCTGCTAGGTAGTAAAGAAGCTGCCTTCACCTATGCCATCATTGCAGCAGGGGTGGCTCACGCCATTACAGCCGCCTGTACGCAGGGTAACCTGAGTGACTGTAGCTGTGACAAGGAGAAGCAAGGTTTCTACAGTAAAAACCAAGGCTGGAA
This sequence comes from Larimichthys crocea, assembly GCF_000972845.2. Taxonomy (NCBI): domain Eukaryota; kingdom Metazoa; phylum Chordata; class Actinopteri; family Sciaenidae; genus Larimichthys; species Larimichthys crocea. The sequence continues at coordinate 491,725 of NW_020861315.1, forward strand.
ATGGGGAGGCTGCTCGGCAGACATCAGCTATGGCTTGGGCTTCTCCAAAGTATTTATCGACGCTCGGGAGGTCAAACAGAACGCGAGGACACTCATGAACCTCCATAATAATGAGGTGGGACGCAAGGTAAGTGATTAGCAATAGGATTTATGTCTTTTTTTATTCCAAACTATAATGTTCACATCTCCACATTTACATTCTTTCAAAGCACAGGAAATGTAGGTGATGGTGAACCCATCTAAGGCTGGCCTGAGTAACTGTGAACAGTCTGCCACAATGTGGTGTGGGTGAACCTTGCCAAAGATCTGGGCAGTAGGGCCAAGATTGAACAAGCAACAGAATAAAAGGCTGCTTTTAGGGGAAGGGCTGTCTAAGTGGCAGTGTTTGATTACAACCCAGATCTTTGCACTGAAATCAGATTGACACTGTACAAAAAGGCATTAGCCCAGTCTCCCCCATGCTTTGCACCATTGGGACAGTATACAGTTACCTTTATGACAATCCCCACCCGCAATTTCTCCAACATCATAAACCCACATCAGGTGCAATGTGCTTGTACCTGCACCACAGGGGTGTTTGCTGTTTGGTTACTAGATTTGAACATGTGTCTCTGTTGCTGTATAGAGTGTACTTAAATGCACTCCACCTGCATACCAACTCTCATCAACAGTTTTAATTCAACGGGATCCAGATTGGATCTTCACCAAGCCATTCCTATTTTTAGTTTAAGAAAAAGTCACAAAAGAACTAGAACTAGAGACAACAATCACACCACGTGGTACAATAAGATATATTTAGCAGGAAAGGATGGTTTCCATGATTTTCAGTTGATGGCTTTTGTGCATGCGTGACTGCAGCATACTGCAGAGTGACAAAGAGACTCCAGTAAGTCTAGAGGATAGAGATTGGGTGGAATGATGTGCCAAATAGCTAAAGTGAGGTAGGAGTTAGTGGAGAATAAAGAAGCAGCTTTGCCTAAGTTAACTCATATCCTTTCCCTCTGTCTTACTGTGCCAAAATAGCCTGATTCACACAACCAACACGTCCATCCTCACACTGGCTGAAAAGCCTCCTCACACACAATTGTACCTAGTAGATCATTTTCTACGTGCGTTTCAGGACCATGAATTTAAATTGGCTTATCTGGACAGCTAAATTGCCTCCCAGGGAAAAGACTGCACTTGTGGATTCAAACTTTGCACGGTTTTCCTTCGTTCCTCTTCTTTCTGCTAATAAATGGCCTCTCTGTTTTGATTGTTACCCCCACCTCCTCCTTTATTTATGCTAATCAAAAGCAGTGACACTGAGCAGGAGCGCCGTTCACAGCTCCTGGGTCGAAGACATGTAGACAAAGGCTGTCACAAGTGTTGGTCACAGAACAACTGATGGATTAGGGAGTTGAAGCCAAGGGTTTTATGAAGTGGTTTGCTGAGGGAAAAGTTGTTTTTTTTTAGTTCTTGTTCACATGTCTGGATTTAGGTTTTATAGTTACAGTCTACTTGCCAAAAACACAGAGACATAAATATTTTGTCAATGGCTTTAGAAGACCATATCGCATACCAACCTCCTAGCATTTGAGCAAAAGGAAATTGTAATTGACCTTGCTGCTTAAGAAAATTCCAGTTTCAGTCAATGGCACTTCTCATTGTCATCGGTTCAGGGTTTAGCGGTAATCCTAGTCACTCGGCGCCTTGTACAGTCACTCTTGACATTTGTGTGTTGTGTGTGGTAACTACACACACAGAACCTGAAATCTGATACATTATTTTGGCTTCTGTGTATATGGTATCACACAGCTATGTGGTAGGCCTGTATTTAATCCTCAACTGTAGTGTATTTTTTCAGTCACATTGTTATTAAGTTGCACGTTTGCCACTTGCCTTGAAGTGCAAGAGTTGGAATGTGAATTGAGACAGTCTGAAATACACCAGAGTTTTATAATATGTAGACATGGCACGTGAAAAATATAACTATAACACAACCATATTTATTTAGCAGATTAAACTGTGAAATCATTATTCTTGTAAACTGCATGATAATTGGTTTTTAATAATCTAGTATGGCTGTTATTAACCTATCATGACAGCGTAACTATCACTCATCACTCGAGTGTTTTTACAGTTGTTACTACGTTACTAAGTTGTTTTTGTGTGTCTAGATCCTGGAGAAGAACATGCGACTGGAATGCAAGTGTCATGGTGTCTCTGGCTCCTGCACTACCAAAACCTGCTGGACTACACTTCCCAAGTTCCGCGAGCTCGGCTACATTCTCAAGGAGAAGTATGCCCATGCGGTGCACGTGGAACCAGTCAAAGCCAGCCGCAACAAGCGTCCTAAATTCCTCAAGATCAAGAAGCCTTACTCTTACCGAAAGCCCATGGATACAGATCTGGTCTACATAGACAGGTCGCCTAACTATTGTGAGGCGGACCCTGTGACAGGGAGCTTGGGAACACAGGGCAGGGTGTGTAACAAGACTATGATGCAGCACATCAGCGGCTGTGATTTGATGTGCTGCGGCCGGGGATACAACACACACCAGTACTCCCGCGTCTGGCAGTGTAACTGCAAGTTCCTGTGGTGCTGCTACGTTAAATGCAACACCTGCAGTGAGAGGACAGAGGTGTACACATGCAAATGAGAATATTTATTGGACGTTGTATGTGTGTATGGTGTGTGTGATGATGTATGTGAACGTGTGGGTTCATGTCTTTGTGTTTTCATGGACGAAACTCTACAAGAAGGCTGATATTACAGTCTTTTAACACATCACGAGGAACTACTGTACTGTGTATACAGTGAACTGAAGATGGGGTGTCATGATTCTTTTGCACACAAAGCTCTTCAACCCTCTTCTTGGACTGTTGTGTTTGTTCGGATGCAATGTCGAAACAGTGTGACTTAATACCGTTAAGGGAAACCCTGGATACCCTGGCATGTGGGACTGGGTGACCACAGTATGAGTCAGTGAAGCAATATGTCAAGACTATATGGACATGTTCTGACATTTAGAAAATGGACTTTGCCACTGCAAATGAATTATGGTGGATGTGATTGCTGGGCAGGACACTGCTGCAGTTCTCACTCTGTGCACAGACAAAATGACACAGCCATTTGGAATATTTAACATACTGTATTTAGAGAATGAAAATAATTAATATTAATTTATTCTATAAACAAACTACTGATTTTGTCCATTGTGGACCAAAAATAACTAAATGTTGGGAGGTTTTAGTGTATTAAAAGCAATCAAAAACTTGTCCACAGTTAACACACTGGATTTGAATCTGCCTGGAATAATGTGTTGTGTTTTAGAATAATGTTGTTGCAGATGAAACTGCTGTAGGCTACTCACATTGACCTTCTGACCCTCTCATGAGTTTGTCTTCCCTCTGTTTGCTGCTAGTCTAGAGAACCCTACTTGTTGAGGTAGAAGGCCGTACGCTCTACTGACTGTCTTCAGTGGCATTGCTTACTTCAAGCCGATTTAGCTTATAAAGGACTTATTCACTGATCAAAAACACAGGCACATTTTCCACTTTTGGTAAATATTGGTTAATAGAGTATATTTTGTAAAAGCCTATTTTTATATGAATGTCTTATTTATATCTTTTGCATATTCAATGTCAACTTCTGACCCTGGCACCTGTTTTTAAATCCTTGTGAAAAAAAAGCTGATATATGTAAGTTGGCCACTGCTGTCACTGCCATAGTTGTATATTGTAAGTGATAGAAACTGTTCATTTGTGTCTCTGTTCAAACGTCTGTGTTTGCAGCGTTTCGTGACTACTACTGAAATACAGGAACAGAATAACACTAACAAGACATGATTTGTATTATTGCTTCCTCGTTCATTTAATCTTACTCTGATCGTGACAGAAGAACAAACGGGAAAATGTTTTTGCAGTGATAAAATATACTAGGCAGTTCAAATGTGCTATAAATCTCTAGATATCATAACATACAATCAATGCAAATTAAAGAAAATGACATGCCCTAAACCAACAGAGCAGTGGAGGTGTTAAGCTTTTTAATGACATAAATTACCTTACTTACTCATCATCAGTTCACCATTAGATTCATTACTTATACTTTCAAGGGAACATAAAGAAGTAAATCTTAAATAATGGTTCCTTTATTGTGGTTTGCATCTTCATCAGGCAATCATAAAGTCATAAAATAGGAACACAAATTCTCACATATATGGCCACCATGGAGGTAAATCAGTTTTCAAAGAGCTTATCCTACAAGCCCAATGTGTGAAATACTCAGCCGCAGAAAGAGAGACGTCCTTTGAGAGGGGAAAGTTATTCAGGCTTAATTGAGGGCCCATCTTGCAGACTGGGAAGCAGTTGAATGTGTCAGAGGAGAAAAGTGTTTGTGCTCTAATGGTAGGGTACCAGTGTAATTGATGAGACTGGTTGGGCAGACTGTCACGGAGATGACTTGCTCAGTCGGGGGAGTGGGAGCTGTCAGGTGATAGATGACTCGCACATCTGCTTCATTCACTACTGGGCCACTAGTTGCTACAACAACTTCAGCGCAGCAGAGAAAATGCAGGGCAGTCTCCAAGAGAGGCCGGCCGACGTGTCAGGGAAATGTTAACGATGCTAAAGCCCACAGTCGTTACAGATTCCACTCTCATCGGCCTGGAAGTGGAGTGGGGAGACAGGCCCAAGGTGCTGACGGAAAACCTGCTCCCAATAATCTCCTGGGATTGACAAATGTAGCCTATAAAGTTTTCACCTGCGCTGTATTTTAGAACATTTCCACGTGGGCATTTTCATTGTAAAATCCCCCCTCTTTTTTTCCCATCCCTATTTAAAAAGCCTAGACACATGAGAATTCAGGTTTAATTTACAGTAGATTAGCCGTATCATGTGTCATTGGCAGTGATAATCTGCCCAGAATAAAGAGAAAAGGGCGTGAAGGGGATAATAACAGAGGCTTGTCTCTGTCTGACAAAAGCTTCAGGGAGCTTTCATAATATTGATACAAAAGGCTCACGCATAAGAAAAGGTAGCTGCTGAAAAAGCTCTGGTTAAACTTAAACTAGGGTTTTTTTTGTGTGGAAGACACACATCACATTATCTCATGAACAAAACATCTCAGGGTCCTTTATATGTGTCATTTATTTACTTTCGTTGCAGTAATCAACGAGGGCAAAATCCCAGGTTTGTGTGGACCCTTTGAATATGGTGCACTAAGGTTCCAAGGTGCCTTTTGGTTCCACTAATGCAGATTAATCCTGATGATTTACACCATCAAACATTTGATGCTGTAATTTACGGCATGACGTGACTTTTTCTTTTTAAACAAAACAAAACAAGAAAACATTGTCGTTCAGCTACTGTTCCAGATAATCCACCTGCAGTGTTTTACAGTCAGGTGTAAAAAACCACCGCACAGAGGCCACAGTCACTTCATCCCTATTGAGTCACAAGCACAAAACACCACCTTCTTTGATATCACAGCCTAAGTCAGACACCCTGCAGGATCACTGAAATGCTAATTATACTCTTAGCTGTGTTTCTCCATAAACAGGACCGGGTCCATGCCAAGATGTTCTGGGGTGTAATATCCATGTTGCTCTGAAGTGGGGTTGCCTTACCCTTTGGAGTTTTGTTTATAAAAACACACATACACACACACACACACACACTGCCACACAAACACACGCACTCACCCGTCACCTGCAGTAGTTGGAAATTGGTGGTGGCTGCAGATTTATGGTTGGTAGTCTGGCTCACTCCCTGTGTTATTGCTGGAGACCTGCCACAGCTTCCCTATCTGCTCCCATGACCTGTTACATCAGGGCGGCCCAGCGGTGTCCTCCAGCCAGCAATTAAAGCCGTCACAGCCAACAATGAGTCTTTTAAAACATACTGAAGCAAGATCCATCCTGCTTTCTGTTTTATCATTAGATCGGCTTTGACTGCAGCAGCAATCAGATTTATGGCTGAAATTAAACTTAGCCGATGATACAGATCGTTGTTGAAAGCGGTGATAGAATTCAGGATTCCTTTCCGATTCATATTAAAACCATATTAAGTTTTTGTCTAAATGAGAGCTCTTCCCAGAAATAAAGTTGCGTTACTTTTCCAAAAGAATCCTGTGATGACTGCAAATGTGCCACCAATGACGAAGGAAATGACTCAGTACAATTTCACAGTAAAAGAGTTGTTAAATCATACATTTTACAGGGCCTTCATTAACAGAAGGCTCTGTGTGCGTGTGTGTGCGTCTGTGTGAACTATTCCGTTTCAACAGCTCCCAACGTTTCACTCAAACAAGTGGACAGCACTAAAGACAATAATTTGAAGGAGGAGGAGGAGCGAGAAAATGTGCTCTCCAGTTTTTCTCTCCCCTTCGCTCTCTCTGACCATAAATCTTCTGACACATGATTATGTCAGTCATACTTTTGTTTTTCCTCTGGTTGAGACATGCACAAGCACCTGAGCGCTGCACAGTAAATTGCAGAGCACAAGGTTGTCTTTATGTGATTCCAGAGATACTGTATGAGCGCAGAGCTCATTCATGCACTCTCTTAACAGCAAGCTGTTTGAGACTCTGTGATGGAAGCCAGAGATAGCCGACAATATCCACTCCCCACAAGAGAGATCCACAACTGTTTGGCCCTCACAGAGTCTATCTGACTTCCCATGGTCTATCTGATTTTACAGGTAAACACAGTGGTCAAATAGCTCCAAGCTATTGTCAGCGGCATTAAGGTAAGAACACAGGCTCTTTGGGGGGATTTTGAAGGAGCCATTTACAATGATTTGAGTGAACATACCAGCCCGCTTAACCTGCCTTTGAAAGCTTTTGAAATATGTAATCATGGAACAGTAATGCATCTGAGAAATGGGGTAATGAGAACTTTGAGTGAGTATGTTAAAAGCTGCCTTTGATGGTGTGTAGTGTTGTATCTTCCAATGATCTGAGCACCCCATATGATACTTTTCCTGGCTTTTGGAGTGGTTTGGAACAGGGTTATGGAGGGCCCTCATACGTGCACAACCCCCCCTCCCCTCCCTCCCACACCCCCACCTTCCAGAAGACGTCACCTGAGCTAAGCTTACAGTAATCCTCCGACGTCTCGGGCGTCCTGACACGGGATGTTTTGAACAAAAACACAAAACTCACTACAACCCCGTAAGACTCGGAGGCGCTTAGAAAATATCACTGATCTTCATCCAGTGTCATGTCAGTCATCCTGCCAGCCAGATTCTTAGCATGACAGCCCTTCCCTGCCCTTACTTAACTGGCATCTTCTCTCCTCGATTTGATTGCTTTTTGTTGGTTTGAAAAGACAGCAGGTTCATTATAAATCACAGTGACTCACTGATGAGGCTTCAATCCTCAGTCGCCCACTGATTATGAAACTTTTTCTTCTTTACATGTGCTCACCTCACCAAGACATAACTTTTAAACAAGAATCGAAACACTACTGAAATAAAAGTGGAAACAGCAAGGTGTGATCTTTTCCATCTGTGTATTAGGCAATCAATTAAGCAGTCAAGGTTGCTTGTGTCTCAATTTTTAATTTCCTCGACTGTCAACAATGGAAAGTGCGCAAACAAGTTGCTAAGACGTAAACATTCTCTGTGTACTTTACTGATGGTGTCATAGCTTCCAAGCTCCTGTCTCTTGGCTGAACAGTTCAGAGGGAGTTGCAATGAATTCGCTCCTCTAGCATCTTGTAACCTGTCCAGACACGCTCCTAAATGTATCATTGCAGAAAGCTATGAAACAATTTGAGCTGATGCTGCCAGTTTAAATAACTAAACCGTGTGGTCAGAGCTATTATATCATTAATCTTCTCCCTCTCTCCACTCATGCTTTGCCAAGATACGGAAACACCCTCACCTTCAACCCAAAAGAGGTAAAGAGATACCTGAAAGTACTTCTTTTGATATGTATCCCACAATGCTGGTGACAAAAGTGTTTTGAAGTCAGTGCCACAGACCTTTTCAATCATGTTATCTTCATTTCATTTCCCTGCTGCTGGACTGAAATGCATATCCCAGAACAGACATCCAAAAACATTTCTGCCCAATTAAAAGTTGTGTGTGTGGGTCACAAAGTGGCCTTTGCATGTGGTTGTGCAGTGTGTACACTTTTCATGTCACTGATGTCATGAACTCTAATAACCACTTGGAAGAAGTTTTACGTCTCTCGCTCCCTGTAAATAATAGCTAGTGTTGGCTGTAAACAAGGTAAAGGCCTCTGCGGCGATGTCTGACGAGTGGTATCTCCGGTCATTCTCCTCATTCCTCTAAGCATATTTCATTTTTTCCATTCGTGTCTTATTCCCCCACAATAGAGGCACAATAATTATCAAGATCCCGCTTCACTTTAAAAAAAAAAAACTGAATTGAAACAAGCATGCACGGTGCACCGAATGACCTCAGAGTTGTGTAGGTCATTCGGTGACAGTGCTAGATGAGGCTGTGACAGTGGTAGATGATCCTACAGTTCAGCACAGGGTCAGAGGTTTGTCTGTAGGGCAGGGGAACACAGCTGGATGCTCTGCTCTGAGGTCAGCTTCAGTGATGGTAATGAGATAAAGAATAGGACAAAAGAGAAACAGGATAAAGAGAGTGATGAAGGGGAGAGAATGTCACTTTCACTTGCCTTTAATGATTTTACAGAGGCTTTATACCTACAGTCTGTTGATTTATGGTTTTTGTAATGTTATATTGCTGTTGTTGTCTTTACAACACTGAGCGCAGGCAATACAAATGGCTTCTTTTTTTTTTTTTTTTTTGGGCTGGCCATTCATTAGTGAGTGTCTCCTCTTGGCCTAGTTAAATCCAGAATGAAAGCCTGATGGGCAGTGACTCCTGATACTGTGCCAGACAGTGACAAACACCTTAAAGGGTTCCTGGCAAGAAGTCTTTAGATTCTTTGCTCTTTTGCAGCCAAATAAATGAACTTGCCATGCACTGACAGTGTTATTAGTGGGACATGTGGAGAGAAAAACTGCATTATGAGGATCATAGATGTGTAGCGCCTACAGTCGCCATAAGGCTAAGTGTATAAACATGAGCCGGACTATGATCTGATGTCACCTGCGACTCATGAAGAGGGAACAAAAGCAGTTGGAGCATTGTCAGTTGGCACAGATACCACAGTGATCACTTCCATCATAAATCACCACTCTTCAAAAGGATCGGTGTCTGGTGACAGGACGAGTAGGATGAACAAAGCGTTGTCGGCTGTGACAGAAACTCACATGAAGCGGAAGCAGTTCCTCATAGCACCTGAGCTAATAGTTTCTACTGAGGGGACACGGCGTGAATGAAAAAGCATTCCAATAAAGGCCTTTTTAGAAAAACTGTGTCAAGCGAGTTTTCTTCATCACAAGGCAGCCTGATATTATCAGAGGCTGAAAAGGAAATGTAAACAATAGTGAATGCTGATAGGATTTGTTTAGAAATTTTAGGATAAGTCTCTCCTCTTTGTATTATGCTGCTGACCAGCAATATGGTTTATTGTTAATGTGTAATAATTTAGAAACAAATTTTTGTAGGATGCCCAAATGCATCAATCATCCCAATAACCCAATAACGTTGTTTTTGGCCACTTGGGGGCAGTGGAGACAAGCTGTAAACTTGACAGGACATATTACCAGCGATTTATTATTAGAACTGGACAGAACAGATACTGGACCCAAAACTGAGGCTTATTTAGTCCAATGAGAACTGCTCACCTGGCCCATACACCAAAACACACTTCACAAGCATAAAATTTCCATAGATTAAAATGTCACAATAAAAAAAAGTGCCTTTTGGGGAATATTTCATTGCAATACCGTGAATGGCCATTGCCGAAAATTAGAAACATGGCTGAGACATCGTTGATTATCGCCCTTTAAGCTGAAGCGGTGAGCTGCTCGCAAACTGTCACTCACTTTGACATCCAGCAAATAAGACGCAACACTGCCATTCTTCTGAGTTAAAATGTAATTCCAGTATTAATTTGTTATTGTCTTCACCAACCAGCTGCTAGCCAATCGCTGACTTTGTCTCCTGTTTGGCGCTAACCAGGTAGCATGTACCTAGGCAGCTGCTGTGGCATGACATGATGCATTGAGAGCAGCAAGAGTGAACCAAAACAGTACATTTGTGGGCCATAAAACCAAAACATCAAGCCGGATAGGCAAAAAAGCTCTGCAGTTATGTGATCCATTGTGAATAAGAATAAATAAAAATACAGAAATATAAAAAATATAAGAAAACATTAACAAAAGAATGCCAATGCTGAGACTGATGACAAAAAAATTGGAGAGCTACAACTCTTAAAAGATGAAGCTTGGCAGGAGATAGCTGGAGACGTCCACACCAGAGCAGCCAATAACAGGTGGAAGCTTGCTGCAGGTGGCAAACAGTAGGAGACATGTTAAGACATCAAACAACTGTGCTGAAGCATAAAGGGAGGCTGCATGCTGCCATTGTAAAAGCATGAGCACCCACAGTGTCAGCAAGGTCCAGACATATGAACACCATTATCACGTCTTACATTCAAAATCTGTAACACTGATGAGTATTATAACTCTTAATGCTAAGGAGCAGATGTACAAACATACTAAAACAATCATCACTCAGTTATTTAGCAATTCATCACAGGAAAATATGGCTTATAGCAGTGTTTCTCAAGCTTTTTAACCATGTGCACATTAAAAAGTAAAGACATGCTAAATAGGCCACTATGGACAGTTTATGCATGAGGCAGATTAAAAAAAAAAAAAAAGTGTATTTATTGCTGATTTTAGTTTTCACTTAACTGATGTCAGCATTGATAATATAAGAGAAGAAGTATGTATAATAAGAGATCACAAACAGTCTACAGTGAGAGACCTGTAAAGAAAAGACTCTCCTCTCCTGATGACTGCACGTTGGATTACAATATACTTCTAAGTTATGCACTATTACTCCGAGCAGAAATAAAAAAGGAAAACAGAGTCACAACGTGACAGGTTCGTCAGTGCTTTAATGACAGGTTTATCTTGAAGAGAGACAGAGACAAACATTACCTCAGAGCTACCTCCTCCAGTGCTGCTGTAGACTTGCCGCACACCCCAAAGACAGCATCAGTTCACCGAGTCTGTACTGATCTGTCCTGGGGGAAATTCCTTTCTACTACTGTCCCTCTCTGCAGCAGACTGTAGTTGTCAGCGTTGGGTCATATGATGATATATTTGTGTGTTTCTACAATGGAAAAATTCCACTATCGTGAACACATGCATGAGCAGCAAAGCTGAAAGCTCAAACTTGGAGACACGTGTAGGATAAAGATGGAGAGCAGACAAGCTCGGGTAAAATCTGCTTGGTGGATCATTAGAGATATTTGTCCTCCAAATAAAGAGCTCCTGGTAAACTCTTTACTCTTTTCATTTTAGAGCATGAATTATGCTTCATATAAGATAGCAGTATCAGTGATTTATATTGGCGGTTCACATTTCATGCCAGTTTACTGTGACACATCTTCTATAGATCTTCGATGTGCTAATAAAATTGTACCAATGGCTGAAAGTGAAACAAGTGAAATTACCTTTCGCTAATAGTAACTGGTTAGATGTACTGTACAAAGTAAGAAAGACTTGGTCCCTCCTTTCACAAGCTGCCTCAAAGCCAGTCAGGCAGGTTTTCTGTAATTACATGAAAAATGGCTTTAGTCCCTCCGGGGTTTTGGCCACATCTGAGAGATAGAAGAAGTGTCTTTGCATGCTTATGTGTGTGTGTGAAGGTGTGTGTGTGTGTTTGAGAAAGGGGAAACACAGACAAGGCAGTGAGGGGTTTGTGATAGGTCATCTCTCATTTGTTGCCTGTCTGTTTGATACCAGCGCTGGAAAGCAATTAATAAGTTAAATCTGACATGGCAATCAAATTGGCTCCCAGCTTTTCTTTGATATACAGCAGCAGTCAGTACAGTTTATAAATCGACATCAGTCAAATCTCAATTAACAGATCTGTCAACATGAAGAAGAAGACCAGCCGTGCTGTTTGCAGTGTGTTTCAAACTAAAACTCTAAATGCCACGGGCATCAAGCATCCTTGTGCGAGAAAAATTGCTAATTGTGTGAGATTCCTCCCTAAATCCTGGTAATCAATCAAAACCTTTCGAAAACAAGCCTTGGGCAACATATTCAGGAAAAACCCTGCTGTCTCAGGGCTGTGGGGGAGATGTTGAAGATGACTTAGACGAGTACGAACTCTTCTTTCTAGGGAGAATTTATGATGAAGTTATGTCAACACAATCAATATTTTGTTGTGCACAAGAAACAAGCTAATTGAAACTCACAATATCGACTAACTAGGCTAATCTACAGCCCAAACAGATGTTGTCTCAGGTTTGATAGATTTGGGTGAGAGCAGAATCTGTCTGGAGCTCAGAGGCCTGCCAGATGCTTCTGTATCAACACCTCTTTTATCACCTGAAGAGAGTCATCCTGCCAACTATGACAGTAATTCCATCTGAGAGGGCCACACTGACAGAGGTACCATCCCGGCATGGATGAGTGGGATTGACTGAGTGCACACATTTATATTTGGTAACATGCATTCTGAGAATTCTCCCGGGTAGTGAGCACTGTCGACCAATGTTTGGACTTCCTGAATTTATGCATTCAATAAAAAGAAGAGAAGCACATTCCTCTAGAGTTCTGTGCCAACCTGCATAACTGTATTTGCACATGGAAGCTTCTTTTCATGTGTAGGAAAACGGCAGTAAAAAGGGTTGCCATGATGGCAGGTTAATCCTCCTACATTAACACCCAGGAACACAATGATTAAACATCAAAACTCTAGATGCTTGCTGCTGGTAAAAGCAAAGGAAACAGTCAACACACTGTCTGATGACTTTCTAGCCTAGGTAAACAGAGCGTCTTACGGTAAGAAAACGTGTGTTGTTTTACACGTATCTGATTGTACAAACAGTCATAAAGTCTCATGCTATAATCAACTAATCAAGTGGCAGCAGTCAACATGCATATAGTGGAGGGAACGTGCCACAATGCAGCAGTGTGCTTTCGATAGCCCCGGGTCTTTAGGTAAGTTGACTTGTGCTCCGTTTTATGGGACGGATAAGTGCTCCTGCACACTGTGGGAGACTAAAAGACAGATTTGGCAGCTGCTCATTACATTCACAGCTGCTAATTAAAATGTGGTAAACACTTTTTGTTTATTTATCATTGTTTATCCTCTTCTCGCTCATGAAAACAGCCGAGTTTGCAAGTTTGTTTAAGGCATACCTGTTGTCATGTGCATGTCATAACTTCACCGCATGTGGTGATTCCTGCCCGTTCTTGTGTGCTGGAACATTTTAATTTTAAAAGGGTTAGTGATTTAAAACAATGCATCTGATTCAAGCAAAGAAACAGAACAAGACACGATAGAGTATGTTTTTTTTTTTTTTCATGCAATCAGTTAAATATCCTAGATATTTTCACATATGTCTGAAGCTAATCTCTCAGATCACATTAGAGTATTTTTGAGAATACCAGTAACAAATCCCTTTCGACATTTTCTTTTGAGAACAACATGCCACAGCACAGTCCACAACTGTATGACGATTGCACCTTGAAGAGGAAAAATGCCTTTTGAAATAACAAACACTTGAAGCCAGCTCATTACTTGGGTGACATTGTTTCTTCCAAGGCAAGCCTCAACTCTTCATCATTATACAACTCTGCCCATTGCTCACCTACAGAAAATTTATTACCCTCGCTCAAATCCGCGTTGAGTAGACAGCAGACAATAGCTGGTTGGCTGTGAGAGAAAAGCACTTTGTGAGGAATGCCATGTGCCAGCCGATACGATGTTAGGTATGAAGCCACACCTCCTGTGTTTTTGACCATAGATAGATTATTTCAGATGATTCATTGGTGTAGATTTTTAAGACAAAATGATAACATGTTCATTTGATGGATATTGTGACACTAAAAGTCTCACATCTCCACCTGTACAGCAGTGCACTGTGAGCTAAATGCTGACATCACTGACATTAACATTCTGATGTTAAGTGAGTAAAATGTTTACAGTGTTCTAACATGAGCTAATTAAGGTGGAACACAAAGTACTACTGAGGCTTACAGGAATGTCATTAGTTTTAGTCGGTCAACATATTGCACAAATTACATTTTTGACTCTTGGTTTGAGATCAAAGTTCATACTTTTGGGATTCAATGACCAGATGTCCATGTTTGTCCAGGATTGTTCCCGTTTCAGTCTGGGTGTAAAACACTTCAATTATTTGTTAGTCTTTTAGACCTTATTGAATAGAGACAGCTTGAGAGACCGGAAAGGGGGTAGGGAGAGAGAATTCAAACCTGAATTGCTGAGGTAAGGACTGAGCCAATGTACATGGAGCACATGCCCCACCAGGTGAGCTACTAAATGTCCTGGTTTTTACGACATGTTAAAATATATATATTTCATATTCTGCATGTTTATATTATTTACATAGATGTTTATCATGTTCTGTCCCACTTGTTATTACCTAATGCAATATAAATACATAAACAGATCAATTCAATGCTGATTCATCTGTTTGTTTATTTGACAGTGTCTTTATCAAGGCTGCTGCTAGCCAATGTTCTTTCTGACAGAACAGTTAGCTGTCATGCAGAAGAGGAGGTTCCAGGAGATCTGTAAAGTATCCTGCAACAAAAAAATGACTTCATAGTATTCATTGTGTTGAAACGTGCTAAGCACTAAAATAATTGTCGCCCATCCTGGAAAATGTCTATCGTGCGTGCTGTGTATATAATGCACACATTTGGATGAACATAGACATGCAGTACACCTAAGGGTCCTGGTTAAGGGGTTTAAATTTCACCACAATATCAACAACATGGTGCACTAGAGGAAAACATTTTTTTATCGATAAAATTTTGTGACAGTTCATCCCATAGTTGTCGAAATCCAAACCAAAGTGCTGGACCAACTAACAGAATGACATTGGAATCCCATCCACGCTGCCAGCATGATTAAAGACAGCATTCATTTATGTAGCTATGACCCCCTTTCTTGGCTTTCTTGACCATAAGCTTCAGCCTCAGTTCATGTCTCTGCTATATCACAGCCTATATTAATATACTCTATACTGATATCACTAGCTATTTTTGCCCTGGAGTAACTTTCTTTTTAATTTGCAAACTAAATCAGTTATCTTCAGACGCTTTTATTGTTTGCATAACTGATCTGATGAGGTGGGAACATCACAGGGTGTGGACTGGGTAACGCACTTGCCTCGGGACCTCAGGGCTTCTTATCTGCACAAAGTACAGAAGAAGGAAATGGCAGCTGTCCTGCCATTTTCTGTAGACCTCTGTGGTTCCATGTTTGCTACATTTAGCTGTCTTTGAAGTTTTGATTAAGGTCTGTAGAATAAATCACAACAAATCCAGTTGTTTCAGACCACAAAGATTTGCATTCTCATCAGGCATCTTTGAAATCATTTTGAGTCATCAGCTCCTGTGGGAACAAGTCTGAAGATAACCCATTCAGGAAGCCCATATTAAAGTCAATGAGGCAGACTAGAGCGAAAACACAGAAAACACAGCCCTGCAGGTAAAAATACTTATGTGAAGAGGAAGCTTGAAAACTGGTTGAATAGACTGCCATGCAAAAAGGGAAAAGGCCACGTTGTTAGATGTCAACAGAACAGATAGAAAATGCATATGCATCATTTTACTGCATTGTCATTGTCATCGCACCTGGAACACAAGTTAGTCATCAGGTCAGGCATGAGTTTTCTAAGATGAAAGATACACAATGATATTTCGTCATTCAGACCAAGCAGAACTTGTCAGGGTTGATATATCTCACTGTTAGAGAAATATCGATTCCTATCATGAATTTACCTCACACGACAATAACAAGATCACTTGATTTGAATAGCGAGGACTAACATAAGATAATAAATAAAATGTTTCCTGAGCTGGAATTTCAATGCCTAAGTGAGACATACAGTAGATAGTCACAGTTGTATATTCAGGTTTTAACTCTCAGGGGCCACCCAACTGTGTGTTTCAAACATATGTCATCAAGTTAGATAAGCACCAAGTCAAAGCAAATAAGACTCCGTCATTGTTTTGTTTGTTTTTTTCGGATACAAAGCACCCCACATAACTGGATTATAACTCACTCACAAACTCACAAAGTCACTCAACCACACTAAGTGGGTCGCTGATTTTCTACAAGGGGGAACTATTCAGTCTTCATCAGATCAGTTGTACAGATGACAGTCAGCACCACCTTTAGTCAAGGAAAGTAACATCAGCAGCAGTTTAGAGCTCTAGATGTATGACGTCACCATCCAAATGCAAACAATTAAAGGAAGAGTTCCACATTTTGGGAAATATGCTTGTTCGTTTTCTTGCCAAGAGTTAGATAAGAAGTTTAAAATGACTTTAATGTCTGAATGGTAAATATACACCCAGTAAACTACATGTAAAGAAAGAAAACTACAGCAAAACTACAGCTGTAACATACTTTACCTGCAGGTGGCAGAGAACTGCAGCTCCTCTGATTTTGCTTATCTAAGGTGACACAGGTTTGAGTGGCACTGCAGGTCTGAATCTGGATGATACTGGCTGAGCCTGGCTTGTTTCGCATGTCTTGCATCAGTGAGACTGTTTCCTTTTGTTGGGCTCTATTGTAAGCTCAAACTGCACAAACTCACACTTTGACACACAAGACTCTAATATGTTTAGGGAATGCCAAGGAGTCTGAGGCTCCTGACTAATTGTGCTTTTGGTCTTTCCTAACAAACTTCATAAAGTACTTTATAGGCACACCAAAACATTCAAAGAACTTAAAATTATTAAATTTAACATTGACTCAAAGCTTGAGTATAAACATTCCTGTGTGTTTTTGCTTGTGCAGCCCATCTGTTGTTTGGTCAATTGCTATGTTCAGAATTTGAATATGAGTACAGTCAGGTGTTTTCAGGGTTCTGAGCAGATATGCATCTGCAGACTCTGGCCAGCGTGCAGGGCTTCATTACCACTGAATTGTTGGCTCAGAGCTGCCCTCTGTGTGCATACCTGTGCTTGTGCATGAGTCTATGCATGTGTGTTGGGTTCTTTGTGTGCTTACCTGCACCAAGACTTAATACACAGTGCCAAGTACATGATGTTTTGCCAGGTTCTTTCTTCTATGCAAATATGTGATTAAAAAAACAACAACAAAAATGACCTAGTTTGAGCTGGGTCCTAAACTACACCTGAAATCAGCTATTTTCTTTAATACTAGGATGCTTTTCCTCGAGCATCTACAACTTCAAGAAATCAGCATTAAAGGTACATTTCAGAATGGTCACATGACTTCTGATTTTGATCAAGGAATGCCTCCTGCTCATCTCTGATCGAGTAAGTGCATAAAAAAGATGAGTTCTCTTTTAAATCAGGCAGAAAGGAATGCACATTTACTCTCACCGCCTTGGGGCCTTAGCCTGCACCAAACATGTTTTTTGGAGTACAGACTAATAGCACACACTGGGGGCTCCCACATACATACAACTGTATCTTAAACTGCTATTTGGGCTCACTTCCAAGTTCTCCTATAAATCTGAATGCATATTTTTATCATATAATGTACAAATGGTTAACAAAAGTGACACTTGAAATGTGCTATTAAAAAGGTAGACTGAGCAAGATGCACCATAATCAGATTGTTCTTATTGTCTTTTTAACTACTTTGTCTTACGTCTGTAAATGTATAAAAAATTAGGTTAAGAGGAACAAGATACTTGAATTTTAATTTACTTTGCCATTGCTGTAATGCTATTGTCATAAATTACCCCATAATTAGTTATTCTCTATGGAGATTTGATACTAATCTCACAAAATACTGATTCTTTTTTCCCAGAGCTGACTTTATAATCCTATAATGAATCTGTCCTTTAATTTTAAAGTCAAAAGATGTACTGTCATTCCCTTGTTGTGTGTGTGTGTGTGTGTGTGTGTGTGTGTGTGTGTGTGTGTGTGTGTGTGTGTGTGAGAGAGAGAGAGAGAGAGAGAGAGAGAGAGAAAACACATGCATGCAAGTGGAGGCATGAGTGTGTCTGTACACTTTCACCAACTTTTCTACTGCTGTGCTCTTTCTATGTGATTTACTTTCTGCATTAACAACAATATCCTAACATATCAAGAAGGTGCCCACAAGTTATATCAATAATATTTATGTAGCCCAGACTCAGACTAAAAGATTCACAGTTCAATAGATGCTCTTGCAAAAAGCTGTAAGAGAGACAGAAGAGGCACGCAACCTTCCCAGCACTGTCACAGCTTTAATGAGCCCTCACACTTTAAACTTTTCCAGAGTAAAGGAAAAAAAATCTAATGAAAGACTACCTTAATGAAACAATGACTACGGTTTTTCAAATTGGGAATACCCTCTCTCATTAAAGACACTTAACTAAGATCCATTTCCCAAGCCACCTGATTCATCAGCTCCAAAAATATACCCAACCAAAGGGGGATTTCACAAAATCAC
The DNA here is from genome assembly GCF_000972845.2 of Larimichthys crocea. Lineage (NCBI taxonomy): Eukaryota > Metazoa > Chordata > Actinopteri > Sciaenidae > Larimichthys > Larimichthys crocea. The sequence goes on from NW_020861315.1 coordinate 510,229, forward strand.
ACACATAGTCAATTAAAACACACTGTGTTCATGGGAATAATTGGAATTTTGAAAAAAAAAACAGGGATACAACTTAATATGTTGTGTGTTTTTTTGAGTTCTTAGTGTCGGATCAATGATACTGCCTCTAAATGAGCAAAAGCCCCGATGACAAAGGTTGAAAAGCTTCTTCAGCTTAGCCTTAACCTTAATAGTGGCACTGTGGGGACACCTAACATAGAATTAAATGCAATTATGAAAAAATGTTTCCAACCCAAGAGGTGCCTGTGAGAGGGAAACCAGAGAAGCTGTATTCATTTCACACAGCCCCGGGTGCTGAGAGGATATGGCAGTCCTTTTCATATTGGCAGCTGTTTGATCAGACTAACAGCGCTTCTTTGCCGTACCATAGCTGGAGGTCTGATCTAAAGTCCTCATCAGATTCAAAGAAGACGCCGCGTCTCCAATGTTCTCCGGGCTCTTTCCATAAACACAGCTGAATTATTCCTTTGAGCACACTTGCTTTGTATACTGGCCTCCATTTTTCTCTCAAAAAGGCAGAAGGAGTCAACAAAACTCACAGAGCTAGATGTGGTACAGTAATGTTGCCCGCAGTGTGTTTCACAGAGTCACGGTTATATCTTCTAGCAAGGGTGTGAAATGGTACAGTGTGGGCATCTGATAGCTTGTAGATCAATTGTGGCTGATAGTGCATTGTGGGAAATTACAGAGAAAGTAGAGGGAAAAGCAAGAGAGAAAGAATTCACCACAGACACTGACAGTGAATGGAGGTGTAGTTTGCATGGCTCTGTGTTGATCGTGGTTATCAGAGCCATAGTAGATGACTGATAACCAAGGTGTGGTGTTGTGTAAGTGTGTGTGTGTGAGAGTGTGTGCATGCGTGTGTGTGCCTGTGTGATCTGAGTGACTGCACAACAAAGAGTCTGAATGGATTTAGTCAAAGCTCAAACGCTGATGCAGCTGCATTCCGGGAGGTTTATGATGTGAAACACCAAAGGAAAGGAAACAATGATCACATTCATGAGATGTCATTTTCTTCCACTTTTATCTGAGGAATTTGGTGAGTTTTTTTCTTTCTTTCTTTCTTTCTTTCTTTCTTTCTTTCTTTCTTTCTTTCTTTCTTTCTTTCTTTCTTTCTTTCTTTCTTTCTTTCTTTCTTTTTTCATAACGTAATGTGTCCACCTTATCCAAAGTGGGTCTTTGTTAGAAAGCTTTGTTCAAGAAAGCCTGACCTCATTCTCTCTAATAAGGTGCAGGTTATATTTGAGAATTGTGCAGTAGATTTACCTTTTTTGTGTGTTAAAGTTTACCTCCACTCCAAAATGTCTTCTCCAAATTCTTGTTGTTTCTCTATTTGGATGTTCTACACTATGCAGAGTTTGTTTTTACATTAATATAATGAAGAGGGAACCTTTATCTAGGCTTGTGCTTGTGACATCACAACTACCTTGAAAGCCAATCACGGTCCAGGATGCGATTTACACAAATGTGATGTGTGAGGCCTGCAGTGCATATACATTAAAAATTAGATCAATCAGTGAGACATCTTGTGTCCAGCAGTTAAACTTTTGAAATGATAAATATTTTCAAGAAAAGTGTAGGTTCTTTTAATTATTTTTTCAACATAAGTCAAAAACAGGGTAAAGAACAAATTAAAAACAACTAGTCAGCTGCAGAGGAGGAATGCAATACAGATAATAACTATAACACATGACCACTGGATTTAATACTTAATAAAAGGAGTGCTATGTTGTGGAACACTTCTTTTTCATCAGTCTAAGTTTAAGACAGGTTAATAAAGTAATTGTTGTTTTTGTGGAAAGACTATGTCCATATATAAATATAACATTTCCTTACAAACTCCACGTACACTCCACACTCCTACATTAATGGGATCGTACAAAACAGTATATGTTATGGTACAAAAGGTAAATAAAGTGCACTTTGTGATTAAGACCCTTTAATGGCGTGAATGGCAACAATTATAATATCCTACAAGGCAAAGAGCAGAAAACCACTAAAGGTTGATCTGTGATACTGGTCATCCCAGATTTTTCCAAAAAGTTGTACTGAAACAACATCTCCCACTTCCAACTGCACCACTACACCATTGGATGCATTGTCCTCAGGATCTGTAGATGTGGTAGCACGGTCACCTGAAGTAACGATGCGATCACTATTCTTGAAGAGTCCCATCCTCATAGATGCGTCAGAGTGTGCTATATGGCCAGTAAATCGAAAGTAATAGATTCCTTTTACTGGTGCAGTGAAGTAACCTGAAATACAGAAAAGAACAGTCACTAGTGACAATTGTGAAATTATAATATGTGTGACATACAAAAGAAGCCTAATCAGACTACCTGTGTTTGGGTTGTAGTGGTTTCCAACGTTGGTAAAGATTTTTCTGTAGATGAGTTGAACGTCTTCTTTTTCTGTGTTACCTTCCCCAGATTCCAGAAGGGATACAGAGAACGCCAGTTTTCTCACTATGGCAAAGTTAAAGAAAATCACACAATTAATTCTGAATTACTTTCTGTATTTACTGTACACACAATAAACATATACACAGAAAGATAAAAATAAAATGATTTACATCTGTTGGTATTCTGAAGTCCCTGCAAACACATTCAGAATTATATGTACACAATTTATTACATAACTTAGAAACCATTAACTTTTACCTTCCTGCTGTCTCTCCAGCTCCGCTACATGGTTTTCACTGACTGTCACCCTTTGCTGCAGAGAGCTGAGTTTCTCTTGAGAGACTGCAAGCTCTGTAGCTTGAGCTTAAGAAAAAGTGAGATTATATTGTAAAGGTTTACAAGTCAGAGATTCAACACAAGAATGCCTTGGTTATGGTTCGGTAGAATGTCAAAGCATGGCGCAGTGTTTACCATCATTCTCCATCTGCAGTTCCTCTGCCATGCTCTCAGCAGCGGTCATCCTGGCCTCCATGGCTGTAACAAGAATGCTCATGTAAGCTCAGTTGCATTTATTTTGTCATAAAGTGAGTCCTTTATTCCATTGTACCTGAATTCTCCATCTGCAGTCTCTCCATCAGGTTCTCAGTAGTGGTCATTCTGGCCTCCATGGCTGTAACAAGAGTGCTCATGTAAGCTCTGCTACATCTGTTTTCTAATAAAGTGAGTCCTTTATTCCAGTGTACCTGAATTCTCCATCTGTAGTTTCTCCACCAGGTTCTCAGCAGCTGTTACTCTGGCTGTCAGATGTCTTAACTCTACACTCTGCTCTACCACCATTTCTCTCAGGGCGATCAGCTCTGCCAACATGTCAGTTTGACGCTCCAGCTCTTGTACACCTTCCTCAGCTTTATTCTCGACACCTTGTAGCAGGATGTCATTGTCATGACTGTGTTCCTGAGCTCTGCAAAGATAGCAGAATATCAGTATTAGTAAGAAGACCATGGATGTCTTCATCTTTATTTAGGTTGATGCTCTGTTTGCTGTCTGTGGCACAGTTGTGCACTAGATCGACCATTTATAGGTCAGGTGCATGTTGATTTGCTTGAATTGTGAGAAAGCACACCTGTAACTTAGAGAAATGTGGCAGGTGGTGGAAAAAGAAGGAGGGTGAGAGTAGTAACAGTGACTCAGTGATTTTAAACACAGATGATAAGTGGGAGGTGGAGTTGTGTCTTGGAGTTCTGCCATCTTTCAGCCTATGCTGATCTAAATTTTTATTCTGACTTACTTTAATGATTTCCAGTGTTAAACTGAAAGAAAGATTTCTTTAAACATCAAATCACAAAGAGTAATTCTGCATTTTCTAATAATGTTCAGCTTTTATTGATTGTTTATTATTGGAGGGTTTGAATGCACCTAATGTTTTCTCATTTACAAATATAAGGGTAGAAGAAACAGATTTCAGTACAATGAAGGCCAGTATAAACACTAACTATGACCACAACAATAAAGAGATAGTTGAAGTTGAACACCTTTCTGACAGTTCCAAAAAACAACAGAAACCTCCTTCCATCCAACCATTTTCTGTAACTGCTTATCCTTATCAGTGTCATGGTGGCCGGAGCCTATCCCAGCAGACATTAGGTGTCAGCTGGGACCATTCACACTCATGTTCGAACCAGGAACCTTCTTGCTGTGAGGCAACAAAAACATGTAATCTAAATTATATAACAATCTACATGATCATTTTTGATGTAGAATTTGTGGCAGACCTGATTTAAAAAACAAATCACTGGTCATGGAGAGTATTTTCTCACTTGTATAAAGTGGCATCTAGCCATGCAGATAGTTCTCTGCCAGGGTTTTGAGATATCAGTCAGTAGGTTTTCTGCTGCCTCCCCAGTACAATGGAAGTGAATGACTTTTGTTTTTTGTTTGTCCCTCTTACTTTCTATACTCCACGGACTAACTCCCTATGCATATATGCACATATGTACATATGCATAAAGGCTGTAGGCCTAAGACAGATATGTCCAAACGTGGCCAAATAAAACCAAAGCTTGCTTGCTTGCTTGCATACCACTATGTGGAAACTTTTCTTTTACCTTTTGGGTGAACCAATGACTTGTTGAATTAAGTCAACATTAGCTGTGACTTTCGATGACACACACAAACAGTGTCTGATGTCATTGTCCACTCCGTGTCAGACAGGAAAACTGATCTAACAAGACTTATCCTCTGTCATACCTTTGCAGTGACACTGTCTCAACATAATGAGACTTTCCACTGGCACTCTGTAGATTTTTTATGCTGTCAGACAGAAAAATGGCTATATGTCAGGTGAAGTTTTCCCAGAATGGATCTGGAAATATCTTAAATGCCTTAAGTTCAAACAGGCATCATTACAGTCCCATGGGCTACCCACAAGTTATTGTGAAGAGTTAGGGAAATTTCCCACTGCAACAAGACCATTATCTGGGCGTGTTGCATGTGAGTCATAAGTGTGTGCATCAGTGACAAGTTAGACAATTAGACAGAAATAACAACAAATCAACCTGTCGTTGAAAAAATATTTCTTGAAGCGTATAAAGTGCAGTGAATGACATGATTTATGCTGATTGCTGCTTGTGTTTATGAATAAGAATATTGAGCAGCTGTCAGTCAGAATGAAACTGCTCACTGCCACATACAACAGGATTTACACCAGATAAACACACAGGCATCAATCTTTCTAACAAAACACTGCCAGTGGTCACGTGGTGAGCAAGAGAACATAACCGAGTGACAATGTTGTCTTTGGTATGGCACTCCACGGTTTCATATCTAATCATTCAAGAAGAGGCAGAATCCTCTTAATACCATTTTCCAGAACTTCACTTTGTATTCTAGAAATGACAGACCTGTCATGAAACGACTTTGCTGTAGGGGTAAACACAAACAAATGTACATATCCCACAGAAGTTTGAAAGAAGAGTTTTTTTGGAAAGAGAACACAGGTTTTTCTATCCTGGTGCCGGAGGGGGCAGAGATAAAGAGAGTAATAGTTAGACTGCGGTCACACTGGTATGCAGACAGTCATGAAAGCAGTGCAGTACCTGTTGCATCTTGCAAATTCATTTGCTGAATATTGTGAAATTTCAATGCTTAAATTTTTTTTTATCACAACTAAACGGTATGGTTAGATAAACACAAACGATTGAGATTACAGATGATCTACAGATATATACTGGTCTACTGAAACATCATCATTCACATTATCAGTAACATCATTGTCAAAGAGACAAAATAAAACATTTAATTATAATGTATAGCTGTTGACAGCAATAATTTAGTTAAATCTTTTAAATAACAGCTTAAACCAAAGTGTATACCCTGTATAATCTTTAAAATGCTTATTTTTATGCTTTTTCTGTTATGTTATTATCAATACAATATTGTCAGATTTTTAGTCTGTTCATCCATTGTATAGCTGTTGAAACATTTCACTGAAAAACAAAAATGTCAATCACATGGTGGTGCTAGAGAAAAGTCATCCTAAGGCCATTAGGATACATCACCTGATCATGAATGTTTGTACGTAATATTGTAGCAATCCAGCATGTACTGCAGATGTTGCAACATTACCATCCCAAGAGCCACTCCACCAACAGGACAATTTCACACATACACTTATTAAGGTTTGTCCATGTTTGTTTCTATATACCCAGCTTTTGAGATATTGCACTGAAACATTTACAAATTAGGTTAATCTTTTTTTAAGGTTCTCACACTTTTAAGGTTCTTCTGGAGAATAGCTCAGATGTCATTATGAGCTAAATAATAAGAATAATTATTACATATAAAATAAGAAAAATGCCTGACTCTGTATAATCCACAGAAGACACTGTTGACAATTTTTCCAACGCTGTGAGCGCCACAGACTATTATAACTATTATATAGCCCCATAGTACTGGAATGGCTGAAGAATCTCAAAAAGGGATATCTTAAAACCTCAGTTCATAAAACTAACAGCATGGCTATATTCCAGGAATGAGAAAATATATTTATCTATTTATTTTGGTGAGCTGACCTTTTATGATATACTGTACACTAATTTTGCGGGAGTCAATACAGTACATCCAGAAAGTTAAAAACATGGTTTGTGGTGTCAAAAGTCACACATGCCAAAGATGTCTGGCATTACATTCTGTCAGAAAAGCAGTTAACAAGACAGCGCATCATCTGTGGCTCCTCTCCCATTGGTCAGAGTGTCGACCTGTGATTAGGACTCCAGTAAATCTTCCCACCCAGGGAGCCTTGGAGAAGAGTTTCCCCTTAGGTCAATCCACTCCTGCAGGGATGAGCCTCGCTTTCCTCTGTATCTGCCCCCGGGGCTAAATCTCATATTCAAACCTGGATGTCTTCCTTCAGGCCTTCTCATGGGTCAGACTGGAGGCAAAATTCCCATTTTAAGAGCTTAGACTTTTCTGTGAATGAAGTTTGATCAGTTCCATTCAAACGGAGGACATATCAGGAATATAGTGCAATATCTGCTTAAGTGTAATAAGATGACACCTAAGCAGAGCTATCAGGCGCCTCAAAGTGACAGGCAACCTTACATACCTTCCTTCATTCTCCTCTCAGGCAAATTCCTTTCTTGCTGTCTTTCTGTCTGTTTCTCAACTGTTCTTCTCTCATTTTTACTCTTTTTTTTCTTTTTCCACAGGAGTTAAGACAAACATAACATCTTCAGCTCTGTACTTTTCTATCCTGGGTTTTAAGTAGCAACCAGCAGTTCTACAGCTCTTTCGGTCGGTTGGTCGGTCAGTTGGTTGATCTACAAGAATTTCCACACCCTTTGAGCCCTAGGAGGTTGAAATTTGCCATGGAGGTCAAGTGTGTCTGTTTATGCCAATTGGCTAAATGGGGAAACAGCAATGGGAGTGCCCTGTTGCAAAAAGGGGAACAGCTTTCCAAATGGATTCTGTCTGGACAAGACTTTGTGGAAAGTTAGTCATGAGCTAAAGGACAGCTGATTAACGGTTGCCAATTTGTCTATCAGTTCATTGGTCCACAAAGCTGTGCCAATGCTAGCAACTGCATCTTTCCGTGTACCCGTATCCATGAGGCTGAAATTTCACAAAGTGTTTGTGAGCCCATGAATATCACATTTTCTGCTGGGTGGTTTTATTATTATTATTATTAAAGATATGTTTTTGTCTTTACTTGATAGAGACAGCTGAATAGTGACAGGAATGTGGGGAGAGACGTGCAGGAGAGAGCCACAGGTCTCATAGGCATCTCTATTCTCTCCTAATGTAATGAAGGTGTTCCGTCAATGATCAATCATCAAGCCCTATCGTCAGTATAATTTCTTATAATAGAAATGTTGATACATAACATAATCTACAATAATAACTCTTGCGGTGCAGATACTCACTACATAAGTTGACCAATCACACTGCTGTGCTTAAGACCCACTTCCTACCTATAGCCAATCATACTGAGCAGTGGGGGGGCCGGGGAGGTTGAGTCTGTGCACTGCTAGCTACTGTATGAAGTGGGCTTGACTGCAGGTAGTTAGCCTCAGCCTAATCTAATGATGCATACTTCCCCCTGTTTATGGCAGCCGGGGAAGGAGAGCGCTAGCCTGTGCTTGTCTGCTGCTGAGAATGCCCATTAATGCTCTTTTCCCCCTCAGGTGATGACCACCTGAGCTATCAAAGACAAGTGTGTCTGTAACACCACCCTCCCCTCCCCTCCCCTCCCCCTCCTCTCTCCTCCCCTCCCCTCCCCATCCTCCTCCTCCCCCTCTCATTGCACTCCATCCCCACCCCGCCTTTGCTCCGACCTTCACCCAGACACACGCTGTACAGATGCTTCATCATCACAAATGCTGCTCAGTACAATCTAGGACAACCACATGCAGTCCTCTGTTTTCTGTTCTAGTTTTATTTGCCAGGTTTTTGTTTGTTGTGCTATTATTATAATTATATATATATAAAAAATACATTCATTTATTGCCTGGCTATCCTCTGTTGCTCTCCATCAGCATATCAATCCTCTAAACATCTTGAGCACTAGTAGATGTGGCCACAGAGCAGTTTGGATCTGACAAAATGGATTAACTTCACCCAGCACCAACATGTTCTCATTTAGTCTTGGAGTTATTTTTTTTATATTACTGCTAGGTTATGTAACCTAAATATGGTTATTCTTACTCGCATATTGTGTGACATTCAAAATTGTTGAGTATAGACATATTATTTAGAATCAGTAACAAATACAGAAAAACACTCTTCTGCAGTTAAAAAGCATGTGAGTTGTGTGCCTTGAGAGTTGAGGGCATTTCATTATTTACCACTGACAGAACAGAAAGCATTTTCTATTCATTTTCCTAACCCAGATTTTCCTAAACTATTCCTCAGATCGCCTGCAAGCCAAAGAGAAATGAATGTAACGCAAAAAATCTGCAGCATCATATCATTAAAGGCCTATGAGCAATGTACCTTACTCAAGCGTCGTCTAATAGGAGTTATTAGTAGATATTTTGCACACTAGTCACAAAACATATTTGGGATAACACAGAGGCTCCACAGTTGGCCTAATGATCTTTGGTACAGTGACTTTATGGCACCAGATCTGTCTCTTCTGTACATATCCAGTCCTATAACCCTCTTACAATCCCTCTTCCTTTGTCCAGGAGATTTCAAAACTTCCTGTCAGTGTCCCTAAACCCATAATAGATGCATGTATCTTCCCCTGTCTGATATGCGTGATTCACTGTCCCTGAAACACAGCACCACCTAATCTTGAAGAGAAGATAAAGCTAATTAGGGGAAAGAGACATCAATCACAGCTCGAGGGCTCGTTATGTACATACAGTACCAAGAGTGGCATCTCAGTCACTGGGTGTGTTTGAAAGCTTGACTCAGTCACACACATAGCTATTATTATGAGTTATGTCAAGAGGAACGTCTTTGACCTGAAGAACGAGAGAGCTGTATTAAATGTTTCCCCCGATTCTGTTGGGACTAACTAGAAAGAGTAAGGGACTAAAATTAGTGCAGAAATCAGTCTCTTTTGTTGAACTGACCTTTGGCAGTATAACTCATCTCAGAGACCAGAAAACTGGCAAACAGCTCTGTTTGGATGTGCAACATACATTAATACAGCTGTCACAGAGACACACACACCCTTTCCGATGATTACAGCAGGTCCAGGGGGTTCACTGAACTCTGAGAAAGGGCAGACAATCACCTTGTAGCTTAAAATATGGCTTATTTAAAGGAAAATTATCTTAACTTCTTTGTTTATAGCAACTTTATACTTCAACTGGTTAAATTTAATGAGACTTCAGTGCACCTTCTTCTGTTTAAAGGCTGTTGTTGTATAAGAGTAGTGTTGGGGTGGAAAAAAAGCCAAAATTTTAGGGTGTAGGACTGCATTGATCCTGTAGGTGGAGGTGTAACACTTTCTATGTTACATACAGTAGATGGACGTATAAGACCTTACACATAAATATATAAGAAGACTATAATAATTTAATTTCAGAAATTACACACTATATGATCATTGCTTTTATTAGCCAGTCATTAATGTGCGTCAAACAGGCTTGTGTTGATGGATGACGCTCACGCTGAGCTAACTACTTAGGTGTGAACAGGTATGTAAATAGGCATGGATATTTACTGTGTGACATGCCCTGACAAGAATGGATTATATAGTTTAACAACTCACTGTCAAATAATGATCACAATATACTGTGCATAGGCGAGAAGTGGTGCATAATCAAACATGTATGACAAGTGATAATTACTGTGTAATTATTATAAAACGAACACACAGATAATATTCCTCATAATAAATAAAATGATGTCAAACCACACTGGTGTTTTTTTGTTTTTTAATATATTTTACTAAAATACTTTGCAGTTTGTGAATCTAGCATAAAAAATATGATACATCCATCCATGTTGTGCCTGATACAAAAATACACAATATAGAGTAATATAAAATTTTATAATATAAAATACTTCAAAGACGAAAAACAAAAACAGCAGCACAGGTTCCAAGAAAAGAAGGAAACATAGTTGATTAGGCAGTGTAGTGGTGACTCTTACAAAACAGTTTCAGCCTTTACCACAGTGTTATCAAATGACACGTTATCATCAGAAAACAGAAAACTGGGAAAAAGTACAGGGAAAAAAGAAGTGGACAGAGTTTACTCACATCTGGTTAGGATAATCAAACCAATGGCTAACTGTTTCATTCTGCTGGTATAATAAATATTTAGTATTTCTCCAAATGTAATATTGTGAATTGAAAATATGGAATGTGTTCTTTGTGGGTTTATGAGCCCTGGAAAATTAACAACATGTACTGTGTATTAGCAATTTAAGTGAGAAATAAAAGATAATTTGACATTACAAGATTTTCATGCAAATGCAGTGTTTCTCTCCTACAGCACTACTACTCTTACAGCAATGTTTTAATATGAACTTCAACTGGACACAAGCAAGATTAACTACTCAAACCAATCATGACAGACAGTGGTATATTTTATGACATTGTGTTAAATAGTGATATGAAAAGTCCTCAGGAACTGAATTAAGGTCCATAGTGGCCATAGCACATCTCTAACAGTTAGAGTGAGTTGGCTGTGATGAAGACGTAGATCTTGGCGTGGAAAGTGGTAAACGTCCCCTGTCTCCAAAGCTTCATCTCCACGTTAATTAAGAAATCTTTTGGACCCTCGACCTGTCGATGCAAGTACACAGCACCTGTGTAGGCGTTTAGCTTCCGGGTGCTGAAGTAGTTTTCCTCATTTCCCTGCGTGATGCTGACGATAACGTTGTCTCCAGAGTAGGCAGGGGAGGGTCCGATGCGAAAGATCTGAGCAGGGATGACAATGTTGGACTGGAAGCTGAGGTAGTAGTAGGTGATTCTCAGAGGAGAGTTTTGACACTCCAGGTAGTTGGGACAGCTGATTCGCTCACAGCGTCTACAGGGGACACAGGGAAGGCGAGGTAAGGTAAGACAATTTTTTTTGTATAGCACTTTTCCAAAGCAAGGCAATTCAAGGTTCTCTACATGAGACATAAAAACATTTATTTTCTTTTAGGGAGAAAAAGTAACTCAAAAACAGAACAAAACAAAAAAATATGGGTATGGGTTTTAAACTAATTTCATCACTTACGTGTCGGAAACTTTGCGGTAGTTTGGTGGACAGTCAAGGGAAAGGCAGCGGTACCCTCCTTGGATGTTGTAGCAGGTCTCAGCTAGAGAGCAGTTATGAGCCCCTGTGGCGCACTCATCAATATCTAAAACACACAGTTAATGCACAAGAACTGCTTTACTGTCTGGAGATGAGGAAATGTGTTGATTGAGGAAAAGCCAAGATTTTTAGTCCAATAAAGTTTTATAGCCTGTGTAATTACTGAGCCCCTGTAAAAGTACCAGTATGTGCATGCATTTTGTTGGTTTGGCATTTTAGACGAGGGATTCACCTCTGCAAGAGCGTCCATTTGGAGACATGGTGTATCCATATTCAGGACAGGCACACTGGTAACTGCCAGGAACGTTCACACACTTATAGGTACACAGATGGCCGATGCTCTGGGAACACTCGTCAATGTCTGGGAGACAAGGAGCAAGTGAATCATGTGAAATAAATCTGGCCAAATATAAATCTGTGATGTTTAATAGAGTGTGCCCCACCTTCGCAGGTGTGCCCATCCTCCCTGAGGTAGTAGCCCTGTCTGCAGTAGCACTGGTAGGAACCATAGATATTGGCACACTCCTGACTGCATGGGCTGGCCAAGCACTCATTCACATCTGGAGATTAGAGGTTAGAGCTCATTACTGTCACAATTGACTTGATCAAAGGATTTTCCATATTTTTATTCCAACATATAAGCAAGATGTTGTTATTAAGTCAATTATGTTTTTACTGGTTTGTGCTTGAACGGATGGTATGATGTACAGTATAATAAATTAATCATTTTACTTGCCATCCCTCTTTAACAATATACTGTTCAGTGGCCAGCTTTAATATCAACATGTCAAGGAATCTGTACTGTTCACACACACATACAAGTCTGGAACATCAACACACACATTTTCATGCATATTTTCACGTGCAAATTCACAAAAACATACAAGCGCCTGCACCAACTCGTACACATGGATGCACACACTCTCTCACACCCATGCAGGCAGACATTAATGCACACATACCTTCACAATTCTTGCCATCGCCGGATAAACGGAAGCCAGAGGTACACAAGCATTCATAGGAGCCTGGGGTGTTCTCACAGGTCTGGGCACACAGGCGGCCTGGGTAGCGCCAGCACTCATTTACATCTGAGAGGAAGAAGCAGTGCCATCATATCTCTGTAAGTGTGTATTGCATTTACGTGTTAGCACCCATGTGTGCAAGTGCACACGTGCAACCAAGCATGGAGCAGGGTTCGCTGCCCTGCACGATCGCGTACATGTGCATGCCTGTGCGTGCTTGTGTGCATGTCAACGTGAGTGTGAGGTGAGGGGACCAGCTGCCTGCTGATAGTCTAAACACTTGAGCGGAGTCCATTATCATGAGAGTCACAACATAGTGAATCACAAACAGAGGGAGAAGCAACAGCAACAGCAAGGGTAGAACAGAGTCCTCTGCAGCAGGAGACGTGATTGGCCTGGTGGCTACTGCAGGAGCCAGCAGCAGAGCAGGGGAAACAGAAGCAGCAGCTCTCCCACCGCAGAATAATAAACAGGAGAAGCAGAGTGGGCAGACAAAGAAGAAGGGTGGCTGTACAGTAGTGCGAAACAGTGAAAAGACGAAAGGAAGGAAAGAGAGAGCAGGAAACTGAGAGATGAGAGGGTAAAGGCAAAATGTATGAAGCTTTGTGTCCTCCTAAAACTTAGCATATGTACTCCTTCTGCATGATGATGTATACGATATCCACCATACCTACACACATCCTCCTGAATGAGTCATATTGATAGCCTGTCTGGCATTCACAACGATAGGATCCAGGCAGATTGTGGCACAGCTGGCCCTCTCCACATCGATGTAGACCGCTCTGACATTCATCCACATCTAGAAGATGAAGATGACACATGAATGTTACAGAGATGGGAAAAAAATCAATAAAACGACAACCATAACCATCAACTGCCACGAAAATCATGACTGAATGTGACTTTGTATTAGTTATGTGACCATCTCTTTAGTGTGTGATGATATATTACTCATTCTTTGTTGCATTGGAAAAACAAACACAAATAATGGCACCGTTCATAACTTTTATTCTATTGATAGTCGTCTTACGTCTGTATATCAGATCAACAGATTACATATTTTTCAATCATACCGATACATCTGGATCCATCAGGACTGGTGTGATAGCCATGGCTACATATTAACTTCCTCTGGCATGTGTACGATCCCACTGTGTTGATGCAGTTAAATCCCAGGCTACAAGGCTGGGTCAAAGCACCACACTCATCAATGTCTGTTACACACAGAGAGAGAGAGAGACACATCAAGATGAAGAAAGACAAAGGAAGAAGGAAGACCCAAAGGCACAAATGCAGGGCATAAAAGACCAGAGGGCAGCTCTTTAGCCACACTGTGAAATCAAAGCAAACACACATCACACAGTTGCATTCCCTTGGATAACTTTGTTGTATGTGTGCGTCTGACATTTTCTCAATTTTTTCATTTCTTAGAGCATTTCTTTTACACTTCTTTTACAGGGGCGTCGGCTGCCTCGACATGCCCCAGTTCCTGCCCCTGGGGGCTAATTCCATAACATCAGCTTGTACTGGAGGAGGACAGAGGATTGGCTTTTATCCACCCCTCTGCAGCCCCTAACAGCAACCTCTCTGATCTCCTGTCTGTGTGGCATTTAACCCCTCTGTCACTGCAGCCGTGCTGATTCATCTGTGTGGCGTACAACCGTGCATGTACATAGACTATGATTCACTTGCGGGGAAACTTTGTGCTTGGAAACAAGATTGGGAATCTTTAAAAACAAAAACAATACTGACTTTTATATAAAACAAGGCTGTAAACCCTGTGTTTTTGTGTTTAACCCTCATACAGTGACACATATTTATACTGAATGACAAGTTTACTACCTCAAACAAAACTTTATCAGTTCATTTCCACTAATAGACAGAAACAAATATTTGTGTAATGAAATGAAAACCTCAATTTTGCCATCAAGCTCTTACACGATACGAGAACCAATCTCACTGTAATTATATCATCATCTCAGTAAGATCTATTACCTATACAGTTGCCCTGTGCATCCTGGCTGTAGCCCACAGGACATCGAGGTTTAGGGTTGCACCTGAATGAGCCGTTGGTATTCACACACTCGAAGCCGACTCCACAGTTATGGGTCTGCTGCACACACTCATTGATATCTGAAGAAGATGAATACATGAGCTAATGAGTACTGAAGAAATGATTAATTGCAAATAAAGTACAAATCAAACATTATTAGTTTCAGTCTGATAATCCACTACGTGTGTCAACAGTGCGCGCAACTAGATTTACATGTAGTGCCACATATTACCACTGGATGGCACTGTGGTTAAATGGCAGACTGTACAGGAACTCACACTTAATGCAGTTCATCTATCAGGCTTTCTCAGTTAATACCGTACTCAATAGGTTAAAGAAGAGTTAAAGAATTGGATTCCAACTTGGGAATCTTATCTAAAGTGATCACTCATTACAACCAGAAGGGTCTGCATTATTTCAACAGGATGAATGCATGTAATGAGTCAAACCATCAATAGTCTCGTGCAGTGTGTGAATGAACATTGCAGCATATTTCCCCCAGAGTCCTCTAACACCTGTCTACTAAGGGATTTACCTACTGCCAATCAGCCTTTTCACATCTGTTGTCATAGTATGAACTAAAGCTGGAGGGAATCTCAAATGAGCACGAAATGCATCGCATGCGCACGCGCGCGTGTGCGTATGTGTGCATAATGCATGAGTGTTTTGTCTCTTCAAGAAAGCTTGCAGGATTTCAGCACTGTAATTGCTGTATAGAGGCCTAAACTAGCTCTGGCAGGCAGCCCTGCTGATATAGGGTAGGTCTCTAAACAGCAGATAGTGATTGAGCATCTTGCTCCTGACACAAGCCTGGCAGAGCAGGCAAGGGCTGATTCAGCCTGACACCGACAGACACACAGAGAGAAAGGCCAGGAAGCAGGATAAATGTGTGAGGGATTGGCAGTGACCTCCCACTGAATGCAACGGACTAAAAGAACTTGCAAAGGTCAAAGAGTCCACTTGCTGTATGTGAGAATTTAAACCCCTTGGCCCCTGTTTTCACTCACTTTATTTACATGCTTGGTCACCACATGCATTAGCAGGACATGCAATATACTATGGGTGTGCAAGACCACCTTTCCTAAACAGAAAACCTTTATGAATTTATTTATGTTGCCCTTGGGATGAACTGGACCTGCAGAACTAATGACATTCCCAACAGGCTCAGTTGTACTTTGTATTTACTAATTAGCAAACCTCAGCATGCTAACTAAAGACATTATACCTGCAGGTTGGCATTGTGATTGGGAGCATGCTGCCATGTTAGCATTTATCTTAAAGCACTGATTTGTCTAAGTAGAGCCTCACAGGGATGCTATCATTGTGTTTTTCGTATGAGAATAAAATCTGGATGTATAGAGCAGGATGTCAAGTTGCCTTAGTACCATAGCTAATATGTGTATAATATCTAGCTATTTTGGTTTGAGTGAGCCATGGCAAAGAAAAGAAAGGGTGTGATTTTTTTGTATGTGTTAAAGTACGGGTGTGAAATATTAAAGATTGCTGAAAACAGAAAGGAAGAATACTGATGATTGATTACACAATCTCAGTTGGTCTTAACTGAGTCAGAGAAGGGAGAGTTATAATTCAGTCCCTCCCTGTGTCTCTCTGAGAGCATGCCAAAAGAGTGTATATTATAGTCTCTCAGTACAGGTCATTAATAGGGAAACGGTAGCGTTTTTTTTACTCTAAATGTTTGCTAACAGCATGAAGTCACAGCTGTTACTTACCGTTAAACATACTTTCCTGCTAAATGCTCATGTTGCCTGATTTAAGTTCACAAGTAGCTGCAAATTAGCTGTGTCTCTTTATGTGAGCCCACAGAAACCTATCCGCAGCATCAAACAGCACCTACAGCACATCTAAAACTCAACTTAGGGGTCCTTCTTCCCGAACACTCCGCTTTATGAGTGAGACCTCTGCACAGGCTCAATTTATGGTGCGTGGAAATAATGAGACACGTTGGGAGGTTTGCATCTCAAAGTTGGGCGCCACCCACAAAAGACAAGCCAGGCAGCTCATAATACTGAGAGTTAACACCAAGGGATGGAAATAGCTCTCTGCGGAAATTCTTCTTACTATTCACTCTTTTCTATGTGTTCACATGTGAAATTACCTGATCACTGGATGTGAAAAAAATCTCATTTTTAATACGTACTCTCAAGGGTTGGAAAAGTAATTGTGTTTGCCTGAACAATGTGCTTTCCCTACATTGTGAGCATGTAGTAAAACAAATGCTCTCCTGCTGGTATTCACAACATACTGTGGGGTGGAAGTGAATGCTGTGATGCTGATAAGGTGTGGTGTACCTTCACAAATGTCGTTGTTGATCTGGTGACCCGGGGGACAGGTGATCAGTCTCTGACAGTCATAACTCCCTGCAGTATTCACGCAGCGCTCGTTAAACTGGCAGGCACGTGCGGACAAACACTCATTTACATCTGGAATTTAAAAAAAAGAAAGAATATAAGACAAATGTGTCAGTGTGAAGTAGAGAGAGGTTAAATAATGCTCTATAGAAGACTTTGGATGAATTGTTTCAGATAAAGCAGACAAGGAGATATAGAAAGAGAAATATAGAAATACCAGAAGCAGATTAAGGAGACAGGTCAGACCCTTTCCTCTGGGGAGAGAGATTACAGGCAAGGCCACTGGGTATAACATCCACACAATGAGAAATTTCTCACAATACTGAGCTGCTCTCTGTGTCACTGCCACAGTTTGCTGCTGTCAAACAGGAGACACACGAGTGGTTACGGCTTAACTTAAAGATACTGTATATCCCCAGGGAGACAGCTTAGACATATAGAGCAGTAGCTGATAAGCCTCATGATAAAACACGCAGTCAACCGCCATTCTCAGTGGAAATATGGGGTATGTATGGCACGCAGTTGGCAAGATATATCGTGATAATGCATGGATAGTTGGTATGATACCTCTGGTAGACTCTTGGTTTAGGAACAAGATGAAAGCAACGTCTCCCGTTCATGTATTTGTGTCTGTGTGTTTGTCAGTGTGTTGCTGTATCTCCTCTGAAAACCTAGAGGCACTGATTAGAGAAAAAAAGACAAATCAATGGCAGATTGTCTTGCCAAGAAATTCTCCTCCACTGGAACCAAACTTCTCTGGCTGAAATAGAAACCTGAAATTGCGAGTCATTTTTCACTTGATTGCGCAAAATTTCTACAGCTAGACATGGCGTAATACAAAATGTTTTCATTATTATTACTAAATTTCAGCTGGCTTACCCTCACAGGAGTGTCCATCAGCCATGAGGGAGAATCCTGGGTGACAGGAGCACTGTGGCCTTCCCCCCACTGAGGTGCAGTGTTGCGCACATGGGCCGTTTCCTGAAATGAATTCAGTATATTGAAGTCAAATGAAATATACTGTACCACAGCTCAACACAACAGTATTTAGGGTGAAACAGAGGAGAGCTTTGTCGCTCTGGGTGGGGGAGACAAGAGCGCTATTTACTGTATTGCCGTCTACTCATTTCCTTTTCCAGGTTGATCCCTAACCTGGTCATATTGTATTTCCTACTTTTGGCCCACAGTGTGGGAGACCTCCACCCTGGTGTCATGGAAACCAAACACGAGAAACAAAATGTGACCTTGCACAGATTATAATGTGGAGCATGTGAGAATGAGCGGCTGTCGCCGAAAACAAACTAACCTTTGATACCATCTCTGCTGCTTGTGTTTGACATTTGCAGCACAATTGCGTTTCATGGAAAGGGTAAGTTTGAAATAACAACATGTCAGTCTATAGCACTCTGTGCTGGCTTCTCCTCTAAACACATTCAAATACATGGAGATGCACATTGCAGTCACTGATTAAGTCGTAAGGATGAATGAAAGCGTTCGCTGCAGGCTGTTAGACCGGCAGCTCACTCTCCTCATTAAGCTGCATGTTTCTAACCTTCACAGGGGTTGAGTGGGACGGGGGCATGGGTGGGAGGCGGATGCGGTGAAGTGGGCTCCACTCCTGCTCTGTCACCCTCCATCAGTCTGTTCTCCACATCCACCGTCTCTGCAGAAACATGAAAAAAAATCTCATCACAGGACACTGTAATCAAGAATTCCACCTCTTCTTCTACCGCGGTCATAGTTAGAGGCTTAAAACCTCGTGCAAATCCTGCATTTTCGTCTAACAATATGAGGCTAGTGGCTACAGATGAAAGTTATAATAGCAGTGAAGGTGAGACAGGAAAACACATTGCCTGCAGACAAACATTTGGTTTTATTAGTGAGCCTCATCCCTCACTGTAATTTGCTGAGAGCTCTGGCATTAGTATCCTTGTTGAGACAGGCTTGTGTTGGTGAAATCCAGCGTTGATTAAAGTCTGGTACACTCTCAGAAATGTAAATCCGCATTACTTGAAAACATTTGTAAATCTGAGGAAACCTTCAGTTTGTGCAAAGAACGAGTTGCAGATAGTGAAAAGCTTTTAAAAAACAGCAGAGATGTCAGTCCAGGAAAAGGATGTTACTGTGCGATTAAAATAACTATTATTAGGCAGTATCAGGACTTGCAGACAGGAAGGAAGTCAAAGGGACCAGGAAAATAATACACCGTGAATGTGTTGACAAATTGCAACAAATGGTGTCTTCCTGACAGGAATGGAGCCAGTAAATCATATTTCAAAGCGCAAAAGGCACAGAGAGTCGCCTTCCTGCTGCCAGTACATCACTGGAAATGTCTGCTATAGCACTGTGTAACAAAAAAGATTGGTGGTCTCAACTTTACCTTGCGCACAAGTGAAACCATCCTCTTGCATCACGTATCCAGGGAAGCACTCACACCGGAAGGAGCCTGGCGTGTTGATACATCGGTGGTGGCAGATGTTGCCCTCATATATCAGGCACTCATCCATGTCCTCCACCTCAACAGGACCCTCCACTGCATTTTCCCCATCCCGCTCCTCACCAATGGAGAAGGCCTCTTTAGGGTACAGGCTGTCAGATACTACAGCACATGGAGAGAATAGTTGCTTTTCTCACTGGTAAAAAAAAATATAATAATGCAAGACTAAAAAAGTAAAACATACTTTTATCACTTTCCTTGAAGGAAAACACATTTGAAATATAATAAGTACAGAAAAGACCCAAAAGCCACAATGATAAGGAGGATTAGTTCATTTTTATTGTAATGTTTATTTTTGCAGGGATAAATACACAGCGTCAACCACTGCCTTATACCACATTAGTCAAATCCCAAATAAGTTTGCAACGCCCTTCCTTAGATAGGCTCTTAAAAATACACACACAGCATAACAAGATGTCAAGATGCACAAAATGCATCAATGCAAGTTACAAAGAAAGAAGTATTTGTCTGTATATCTTTTTCTTTATGCTTTGTGTTTGTGTTACCAGAGGATGTATTGCTGTAATCTTAGTACTTAGTACAATGCTTTCTTTTAACAGCTAGTATATATAAAAAAAGGATTGTCTTTCGTTTGAATTTTCACTGGCAGTACACCAGTGTGTATTACATGCCCCGACTTCACTAGATCCCCTCCTTTGGCATGCAGCATGCCTCGCATTAGCATGTTCGAGTATCTGTGTGAATATCTGTTGGCAGTACCTCTTTTAGGTGGTGCAGTTGGGGTGAGAGCCGGCCTCTCTCTGACAGAGTGCCAGTCGTCTCTGCCGTCCTCCCCCTCGCAGCAGGTTAGAAAAACGTGTCTGCAGTGAAAGCCTAGGTACTGGTGGGCTTCGCAGCGATGCCCCTCACTGCGGAACTGCAGTCCGAGTGAGCAGCAGTCACAGCACTCCTGCAGATCACACACACAGTCAGTTTTTACACATTTAGTCATTGGGTCATGCAGCTCATTACAGTAGCTGCTGTACTTTTTACGTTTCGATTTGTGTTTAGCTACATTAGCGGCACAGCTCTAAAGTGCCTGTTAAGAGTTGTACAATTATTAGATGTATTGCCATCAAAAATTATACAGACATCATGATCTGCAGAGGATATTTTTCTCAAGGGCCAATCCTTTGTTTTTCGACCAAATACCTGCAAAATGAATGACATTCCCATTGATTCTCAAATGTGCTTGTTAGTGCTCGTTATACTAACATGCAAACACACTAAACTAAAATGCTGAACAGTCAAAATTACTTGCTGAACATCAGCATGTTAGCAATGTTGGCATGCTGACGTTAGCATTTAGCTCAAAGCACCGCTGTGTTTAAATGGCTTAAGTGGCTTTAGACTCCTAATCTTGCTCAATTGAACTTTGATAGCTACATGCATGAATTTACAGCAACCCTCCCTTCGCCCACAACTTCTCAATGTTTCACTGTAGCTCTCAGCAAGATCACCACTTAAGAGTGCATGGGAGCATAGCGAAACATAATACTGAAGTAATGACCACTGTTGTGCGCTGTGGCTGTAAATAGTGTAATATTACTACATCCACAGGGGTCCATCAGAGAGGTGGTGAAAGGAAATATTTAACAGCTGCACTGCAGCACAGAGGCAGGTGAGTAAGTATCCTTCAACACACAGGTCAGATAGCAAATGGGCTCTAGGAACCTGGACGAACACGATAGAGTTACTCAGTCACGATGACTTGACCCCTCATTAACCTCCATAACAGCCCCCCGTCTACCACAGCTACTGTTTTAACATGTCATCTATCAGCCCATACGTCCACAATTTCAGAGAGGTCAAGCAATTGACATGTGACATTTCCAATTGCTGAGGTCTGCTTTGAAGATAGTACAGCTTTAGGACTGTGGGAATCTTTAGCTGTAATTGGCCCTAAATCATTTTGTCCAAATTATATGGTAAGGTAACTGAGTACCAGGGATTTGGCACGACAGCAATAATGTGAGAGACAAAAGAGATAAGTAATAATAATAGTAAAGAAATAAAGTCGCTCAAACACTGCAGAGAGACTCTTACTGGCTACAGACTGGTACCATCTACATATGTTTTGAATTTTATCAATTGCTAATTCAGACTGTATTAATTAATATGAACTGTGTTGACCTTTGCCGTGGTATCTGATCACAAATACTTGCCTTGTAGTAATCAATCCCACATTTATCGCTGGCATTCTCTTGACACATATTTCCCGCTTTGGCTGCATTAATTCCAGACAAACACCGGCTTTCTCCCAGGGAACCGCGACAGCACTGTTGTTGGGCAGTCCTGGCAAAGAAAAGCACACAGGGGAAAGAAGTGAATAAGTGTTTGGACTGCAACTATGGTTCTACAGCAACAAGCAGGGCTAGCTATTCTTCCCACGAGTGCTGCTACAAAGCTTACTGAAATGTGTTTTCAAGTTTCTATAAATTCAATTAGAAGCAAATGAAATTGAAATCCTAATAATTTACCAGCCAAAGATCAGTGTTTCCAAAGAAAGGTGAACTTAGATGTGACTGATCTTGTGACTTGTCATTACGTTACTTGACTAATTCATCTTTAAATTCAGCGACTTTTCCACAGAAGACTAAAAGACTACAGTCTGCAGTACTAAATGACAGGAATGGGCGTTTAATAATGGCCTTACCAGCAGATGGAGTGCCTATCTTTTGTGGGTGGCTCCATGTTGTTGCAGTGACCATTAACTGAAGCCCATTTCTCCCCTGTCTCACAGCAGGCCTTCACCAGCTCCTTGGCAGACACTATAATGAAACACAAACAGGCAGTTCCAGATTTATCCCACTCAGTGCAGCCAGTATTTCAGATGAAACACATAAAACGATGGTTACAATTCAGCTGGAGGAGGATGGTTAACATCCCCCAGCATAGAATCACATCAGTGAGATGTTGTAAAAATCTGGTTACCGGATATTTGAAGTGGAACTGAATTTCTTCGTGAATCTGGTTTTGTGACTAAAGTAGCTGAGAATAGCAAGAACAATCTGTGTTTTTCTTTTCAGACTCCTTGACTCTGCTCTCACTTTCACTGGCAGGGAGAAGTACGAAACCCAAGACTCTAAAATTACAGGACTAAAATTGTCCTTTTTTAGTTACATCCTGGCTAATCAGAGCTGGAGCAGAGTGAAAAAGTAACACATTAGCACTTCATTTTAAACTGGGTCAGGCAACAGACAGGAAAATGTATGTGTTCCTTCAATAACAGGGCAGTGCATTCCAGCTTTGATTTGTGGCTCCTTCGCAACTGTAGAAGAAAGAACTAATGACACTCATGCCTTAACAGTCAGTTACACCATACAAGACCACATATTTGTCTGATTGTGACATGAAACCCGCCCATATTTTTTTAATTTTTTTTTTTTAATTGAGAGTTTTAACTTCAATTTGAACTATCAAATAAGCTAATGTGTGTTTACAGACATACACATTAGAAAGGCTAAAATCCATATTAAAGAAACATTTCACTGTTATTTCACCATAATGTCGCATCAGCGTCATCTACTAGTCTAGTCTAATTCATCCTGTGGGGAACATGAATATGTGAAAGAAATGTTTTTATTTGATATTTGGCAAGATATTTCACTAAAAAATAAAAAAGTGACCCTCACAGCGATGCTGAAGAAAATATCAGGGGACCAGCAGCAATCAGGAGGATCTATCCTATGGTGACCATAAATTTCTATTCCAAATTTCAAGACAATCCATGTACATGTAAGTGCGTATGTTAATTTGTGTATGTTTGTATTCAGAATATTTCTGTTTCTGTTGTGTTGTTGATTTACTGTCGATTATTTCTTTCGGTAAATTATTTTTCTTTGTCTATATTTCTTTCCTTCCCTTTTTTTGCATCAGCCCGACAGCCCAACATTGTCATTCCTAGAGCCACAGTGCCCACGTGGCTAAAAAAATGATATTAAGAACCTTCTAAAAAGCCTAATTGGTCTCTCATAGCATGCTCTGTTAAATGAAGGGGAGGTCATGCAAAGCAAAGATGCGAAAATCATATTTAATTCAAAATAGATAAGGCTCAGCTACAGAGGGCCAAGGTTATTCCAGCATTTTAACTTTCACATCTACTTTATTTTTTGTTAAAATACCTCTCCTTGACTTACCTATACATAATGAGACCGAGGCAATTACTCAGAATAAAGTAAGCGACTGCTGCAGCGTGCATAATTTAAAGGTTTAGAAATGAGAAACTTTGAAAGGCACATTGACTCTTTGATGCATAACTACAGTATCTGTGCCAGTCACGCAGTTAAGCAATCTCTTTGAACCTGAGTGAATGTATATTAAAAGACAGAGAGCATAATTATTCATCCTGCTCCTTTTGCCTCCCATTCATTTTCTCCAGGTGGAGTCACTTTGCCTGCCATGAACAATATACAAATTTGCTCCATGTGTCCATCCAGAATGTGGGATGTATACAGAGTTAAAATACATACAGTTCATGACAGTGTATGAAATGACTTTGGAGGGAGCAAAATAGCTACCGGGGATGAAAACAATGATAAACGATTTAACCAGGTCTCTTCCTGTCTCTTTGACAGACCTTCTAATTAAACGTGGTTTGCAACTTGTTCCACTGAGCTGTGCAATAATTTGATAAGTTGATTTATTGTGTTTGCACAATGGAGATATAAAATATACTTTAAAGGTGGCTGAGGAGCATCTCTCTTTTCCAGGCCTGTCATTATATTTGGCCATTAAACTAGCATTAGCACCAGATGCTTTACTCTTGTCCAAATCTAAAACCGGTGACATCACACCCTCTGAAAATATGGAGCTAGAATAACAACCAAAAAGGGCAACTCTCAACATGTCTAGAGGTGTCATAAAGCAGTGCTCCGCCACTAATCAAGGTTCATGTGTCTTTACTTTTGTGTACTTGGCAGTGATTTACAATACAGGTGGGCTGGAGAGAACAGGACCAACAATGTGAATAACAGCACATGCCAAGTGTCCTTGAAACACAAACTCATGTGGTTGAACATGTCAGATGATTGATGCAGAAAGCTTAAAAGCATGTCGGTGTTTGTGTGTGCGCAGGCCTGTGTGATGCCTGGGAGGGAGTGACACAATGTTCTTCACACCTTTAACATGTGTACATGCAGTTATACAGTGTCTTTTCAAACACATAATCGCTGTCCAAGAACAGCTGGCTGTGACATAACAGGGCGGGCTCTCCTGCTGTCACCATGACTTCATTTCCAAAACGGCCAATTCAGGTTTCAATTATTGGCAACTAATCTCCCTGAGATTGGGAGCCAACAATCATGTGATCCATCTTTTTGTAGTCTTAATCGGGGTTAAAGTTAGCTGATCCAAGCCCAGAGGGCTTGCCGTAGCTTTGATGGTTTCACAACTTCCAATCCAATTACACCTCCTTGTGGTTAAATATCTTGAATGAAACACTAAAATACACACTGCCAGGACGTGTCCTTAATAGTGCATTGAATTATTGTGACTTATAGTTTGTTTCCTGAATCCACACATGACCTTGACACACCCACGCATGCACGCATGCATGTTTGTTTTTTTATGTTTCTGCTAGGACAGATAAGAGACTAGAGATTGTTTTTGCATATTAAATTGGTTAAGTGTATTCCATTGCATGCCTCTATTGTCCACAGCCTTGTAATCTGAACCTGTTTCCCATTGCCTTATTATGCCTTATATATTCCATGGTTTGTTCACAAGGCAGAACACAGGAAAACAGCTCATTTCTGGCCAGAGGAAATCCATCTAAATCCTGATTCTGGTCCTGACGGATGAAAAAAACACGCCAAGGCCAGCCAACAGCCAATTATTATTACCTAACTTGCAGTCTTCAAGCCAAATTAAAGGTAACTATTTACCGCATTAGAAATCATTATATCAATAAAGCATAAATATAAATGTAAGACTTTATATGAAAGGTTTACCATAGGGAAAACACGAGTGACTGTTTATATTGTAAGTCTGAAAACTGTATCTGTATACAGCTGCACTTTGTCTGTATGTTAACGACAGAAATACAGATTAGTGCAAGAGTCAGATCTGTGTACATCACCAGTCTCCCTTTACTTACACAGTGGTTGTGTTTTATGAGTGGTTTGCTGGATCTGGAGCAGATGGTTTTTTTTATATAAGCATGGGCAACACGTGGTGGATCAGGCGGTTTTTCAGTAGGGACACATTGTGGACGGGACATACGCCAAAATTCCTGGAAGTGACCTGGAAGCCACCCTAGATTGACCAGAGTGAGTTATCTTCTTCACACTGATCTTCACGGCAGTGGTACAGAATGAACTCTCACATGACCAGCTCTGGAATTCACCCTCCCTTTCATCCTAAGGAAAATTATACATCTGCTCAGCTCGCTCCCATATGAAGCATGTTGTGACAGTACTGTTGATAAAAACAAGTACTTCTTCAGCTATTTCACCTCTAATGATATTTACGCTTCAGTTTCGAGCATTCTTCTAGTTTAGTTCAGCGTTATGGTGCTTTGTAAAGTAGGAAGGGAAGTTACTCAGAGGAGAACGTGTGGAGGTGTACTTCAGATGAGGTGATTACTGAGAAGATTGGGAAACCAGCAACCTCACGGGAGACGGGTAATCACACAGGCTCATGAAGGAGTAGTGAGTAGTGTCTGGCAATCAAGCCACAACAGTGGTCTCATTCATCACATGGGTATTATGCCGCTCACAGGTACAACCCCCAAGAAATCCTATACCAGGTCTAGCCCAGCATCTGAGAGCCTAAACAATCCCATCCCCCTTCTCAGCACACACTGTCTGGCTGGATAGAGAGAGAGAGGGCAAATGAGCAGGAGTTATTGACTGAAAGAAAAAAAAACGTTTATTTTGGGCCGCGTTCCACTGCAAAGGCAGACTATTCGGTGAAAAATGATTGTGTTCTTATTATTCATGCTTTCTCTTTTCCTCTCCAAATAACTCTGGCATCCTTTGCTAATGGAATTGATAAGAAGCATTAGTCGAGACCCTTATCGGCTGTGTCCCTTTACTTTAACATGTCAACACTCTAGAAATCTTCTTTTAGTCCAGTGACCATCGACCGTGAACCCTCACGGTGTCATTTCATCCTACAAACTGAGTGGCAAGACCAGTTAGTTTGAGCCTCTTCTCCCAGGAGGGAAAAACCCTACTTTGACTTTGAACTCACACTGGAGCTATAATTCACAATTGAATAGCTGGATTTAATCCTAATGCATTTTTGGTAAGTGTGGAAAACTTTTGAGGGCGTCTGTCAAAGTAAATATCTGTTTTTTTTTTCCCCTCTGAGCAAAGAATTTCTATACTGGATGTTCACACAGTTTCACATATTACCCAGACTAAGAAAATGCCTCAAATAGACAGTTTCTAACCTATAGTCTCCAATTAAATGCTAGTAAGGGTACCTCTGGAGTTCACTCCCACAGAGACACCTCACAGATACATTCGCCATATACTATACATACCTACAGGGGCCAAGTGCTGAAAGGAAAGAAAAGTCCTGACAGGTCTCAACAAACACAGTAGTCCTGTAAAGTAGGTTAACTACACACCTCCGGATTGTGGTTTGCTGGACAAAACACCACCACTAAGAAAGTTCTCAGAATCCTGAACCAATTTCTAAAGCAGTTCAGTCACTAAAGTGGTACTAAGGATGAAATGACACGGGTAATACATTTCACACATTCATAATTTAGTTCACTTACTTCATAGAGAATTTTTAATACAGTGGAACTACCTTGTGCCATGAAGAAAAAGGAAATTATGATATAATTAGGTTTTCCTTGGCAGGAAGTTTATTAAATCATTAACACTTATGGAACTGCTTAAAATCACATAATTCCTTGGAGCTAAAGTAACACAAATTTGGACTGTTATGAAGCATTGTGTGAGATTATGCAACTTCCACTTTGGAATAAGACATGATGTTTTCCAGTGGAGTGTAACTCAACTTCTCAACATCCTTGTAATGACTTCATCATCTGCTTTTTCTTCTTGTGCCTGCAGTGGATTGGCCTATATGCCCGGAAGGAGGCTGATCAGTTTGAGAACATGCTGATAATCACATACAGGCAGAAGGCACATTCCCAGAACTCTCACCGGAGCAAAGTGGGGAGAGAAATTGCTATTTCCACTGCTTTTACAAGATTCATCAAATATATTAGAAGCATAATAATATAAACATAGCATCAGATCTCTGGGGAAATACAGCATTCTCTCAATTTGAATGCATGAAAATGAGTACACACTAAGTATAGTTCTTTCGTCTTCTCTGTAAGGTGGATAAATGCTGTCTAGGGAAAACAGCCTTTCCGTGGACAATTGTTTTTCCTGGACCACTGCCAGCTTGAATAGAGTGATTATAAATTCCTCCTCAAAAGACAGGATGTGAGAGAAGGAAAAGGAAGAATGTCTTCTGAAAAAGTAACAACCTAACATTGTCGGATTGAAGGATGTAGTAATTCATCACATTGTGATGTTTTCTGATGTAAACACCTCAGCAATAAAAGTTGAGATACTGTTGACCATTAGAGGCCAGTTAACTTACCCTCCATGTCTCCGTCCACATCCTGAGCCTGGTAGTTGTAAAGGGTTTGGGATTGCCTTTGAGGCTGCTCTCCATCCTCCCTCATCCTGACTGGAGCTCTGCTGGTGGGACTGAACTGTATTGTGGGATATGAGCTTTGGTCTTCTTTACCGAGTGGCTGCCTGCGCTCCGCCGAAACTTTTTCTTGTTCCTTATGGCCAACAGAACGGGGGCCGGCATGACTACCTGTGTGACTGCCATGACCATGTTTATGATGGTGCCTTGTCCCCTTGTTTGCACGGGAGGTCAATGTTGTGTCTTTTAAAGTGTCTTGTACCACTCTGTTTCTGTCATTGTTATGTCTAATGGTCCTTTCACCTGTTTCCTGTTGTGGCTTTTGGTTCTCTGTGGTCACTCTCTGTGTGGTTGTTAGCGATGTTGATGTTGCACTATGAGTCCCCATAGTGGTTGGATCCATGTTATGTATAACCTCAGCCTCTCCGCTCCTCTCTGGATGAGGGATTTTTTGTGTCTCCCTCGGCTCAGGTCTCCTGTCATCATGGGAGCTTAAGGAAGTGGAGCTTGACTCTGGGTAAGCTGGTGGTACTGTAGTGGATTCCAGTGGTTGGGCCAGATCTTGGATGGTGGAAGATGTCGGCCCTGCTAGTGTATAGTCATAATCCTCTGTGCCAAAACTGGGTGGGTCCTGCTTATACAGTGGTAGAGTGTTTCTCAGCGCCAGCTTGGAAAATCCTTCTACGGGATTCAATGGTCGGCTGTCATGGTGACTGCTCACGTCTCTCAAAGGGTTGTTGTTCTCAGTGGTTGTGACCCACATTGGCTTATTAGGACTACGAAGATCACAACCGGGGATAGGTGAACACATTAACTTTCCACCTTCATTTGGACAGTGGCAAACCCTGCACTGGTCCATTTGAAAGGAGTGTCCAGCTTCGTATTTCTTGTTGCCATGGGTACAGCCAATTCGCCCACACTGAAGACAACCATCTGCAGGTTGTAAAATATCAATGCAGTTGGCTGGAATTTCAGGGCATGGAATAAAATGACAGCTTATCTTCCCTCCTCCCTGGGGACAGGAGCATTCAGTGCTTCCAAAATCCACAAAGTAAGATTCGCCCTCTGGGACTTTCCCTTTCTGGAAGCCTGCTTGGATGCAGTCGTAGTACTGGTAACCCTCACACGTGCAGCCCCTTTGTATACAGGCGGGACAGCAAGCACCTTTCTCTAAAACTGATTCGATGCAGTTCGGCAGAACTGATGGACAGTCCACCCCTGTGCAGTCTTTCTGGCTTAGGCACGTGTCCATGCTCAGGATCATCCAACATAAAAACAGGGTTGCCCTCTGAATGTTCATTTTGCATAAAGAAAGTATAAAAAATGATTCCAAAGAAAGTGTCTCTTCAGGCTAGACTTGGTCCTAGAGGAGAAAGAATTTTGTGCCTTTTAGCCTGTGAAAATAAACAGTGGTTAATGATAAATTTACAGCATAAAAGTAGTCTGGCTTGATAACAATCAGTATGCTGTTATTTTTGGTTTGTTTTCAAAGTTATCATCAAAAACACATGGTTTAATTTAACAACCTGTCTGCTTTAATTTGATTAGTGTAGATTTTTCCATGCCTACTCTTTTGGCACCACAGGAGATGAAAGCTGGGGTTTAGATTTGACTGCACATGAAAATATGACCAACGGTTGACTTAAGGGAAATATGTACAATGATAGCCCAAGAAAAATTGTCAGTTGTTGAAAAAACAACCCTGAAATAACAAAACCTTCCTTCTATGACAATGCTATAGTTTGCCACACTTCCCTGGAATATGGTGGGAATATAAGAAAGAAAACATCATATATTCTACTAATAAATGAATAAGATGTCTTTTGTGTCTGTCAGCACAAAGTCAGAATGTGACTGTCTTGAGCCCATGAGTAAGTGATGTGACTTCAAATCAGACAGCATATTGAAAACCAGGTGTTTTCTATTTTACTTTTCCTGTTTTTCCTTTACTGCTTGCATTTGTGCCAGTCGAAAAAGACTTATGTGACATTTCATGCTGAATAAGTCTGGTTCAAAATTAGAGATTAACTCAAATTTTTTCTGCATGAAATACTTTCATACATTTCCTGCTGGAGTATTTCTAACCAATTTCAGCAGTGTTCTTTCTCAGCTTATTTTGTTATCTCATTTTCCCCAAACATTCCCAAAGCATGTCCTTGGAATAGAGGAGTAGATGTTTGCAGGTTCCCGTTTCTTCAATAGAAACAAGCTGTAGTATACTTGGAGATACAACATATTGTATCAACAAGTACTACAACTTATAACTCTTGATCTTTTAGTAAATAAAAACACGTGTGGGAACCTGGTTATTTCAAGTGCATCTGCCTGACTGATACTGTCAAATCTAATTTCAGCCTCTATCCGGAGCACATGCTGTGACCTTATGTTTGATGAATAAAAAATAAAATCTCAAGGCCTTTAAAAGTATCTGTGGATCATCAAAATAAACACGACATTCATAGCTCTGTCTTCTTACATAAAACAGGCAAAAGCCACAGGACACAACACAAAGTGCACTGCAGCTCTATTTAGAGAATCAATGATGTCTTTGTCTGCTGCGAACAAAATCATTTTAGCAGATCTTGGAGTCTTTAACAGGCACATTGCCCACTGCTGTTGAACTCAGTCCTAAGAGCACCAAAATTCAAACAGTGTGTGTTCGTCTACAACATCCACAGCAAGTGGAAGGGGAATTTTAACACAGAGAGCAAGAAAAACATGACACATCTTGTACCTTTGACAGTGTTGTTTACTGTGAATGAAAAATACTCTGTTGTGTTGTTTATACAGCTATCAGTTCAAACAGTGAATGTGTGTTTTGCCATATCAGTAGCCAAAAAATGACCTTTATCCTCTTGCTCTCTGTGACTGGTGCACGTGCAAACACTGTTTTCCCGCATCTACTAATTGCTCAACGCACGAGGCTGACAACAGGCTGAAATGTCAATCCTTACATATTTCAATGACAGGGAATGAATTAAAACACCAGTCGACTTATTTATCTAAGATTATTTGTCGAACTGGAGACTTCAGAAAAGCAGTTCTGTTTCTCAGTGTGAGCTTCACAGTCGTATAGGCACGAATTAAATTAAGTTAAGTTGTGTTGAACAGTAGATTAACGATAAATCAGCTTTCAAATTCAATAATAATATTATGTAATTCTAAATACTTGTCCCTCTATGCTCACATGATGTCCAGAGGCACGCGTCAAGTGGAAATCATAAAGCTCAAAGTATCAAATCGTGTCTTGATCCATAAAAAGAATTACGCTGCCTACCTTGCGTCTCTGATGTTGCGCTGCTGGTGTGCTCCTAAAAGAAACTTGTGCGTAAAGTTTATGCCCTGACTCCGACTTGGGGAGGCTGAAAGCGCCCTCGCTCCCTTTTTTTCAGTGGAGGGCGGGACAAACTTCCATAGAATGATTGCACCTCTTTTTAAATGGTTTCTGTTCCATTTTCTCTGAATTACAATCAGCTAGAATACTAAAAACGACTTGAGAGAGACGTCATTGGAAGCGATGAGTTGTCAGAGCTTACGAAAAATAAAAAATGATGAGTCCACAGTTAATTATAACAGTCATACCGAAGAAACAACGGTTCCTCATATAATCCTATAAGAATGTTGCAATTTGTGCTTATTGTATTTTATTATGGCTGAATACAGTTACGGCAAATTACTGATAAATTGATAAATCAATCTCATACAAGCATCATCAGACATCACATGATGTCTGGGATCTTTGTCAACAGAGCATTTTTGCGTAGGTTAAATGTATTACAGCTGTAATTGCTGAAATTTGATATACTGCACGGTACAAGAAACCTGTCATTCAGTGTCACTGAGTCACTGAAGCTGTCACAGTGGATGAATAGACTGATCAGACAGACACAAGGGGCACAGGGGCCATTAGCCACTTTGTTTCAGGGGTCTCCCTTGACTAATCGATGACAGAGATGAGTCAGTGGTCCCATTATTAGTTTTCTCTGTTCATTATAATCAAACACAGCTGCACCAGTCACACACCACGGAGAATGTCTTTCCTGATTGAATGAAATGTTTTCTCTCTCATTTAATTCAAAATAAAAATTACGCTCCATTTTACATATTTGTGATTAGGATCCAAATTAGAAAAGAACAGCAGGCCGATGCTGTATGTAACAACTCTCTCTACACTTGTAATGACAAACCAGTTATCCTCTAAGCACTTCTAAGCATCTACTACTACATATACTGTGGCTTGCATAACCTCATACTAGTGACAGCTGTATTGATTTTCCGGTTCTGTGTTAAATGTTATGTCAGTCTGCCTTGTGATTGTTATTCAAGCTTTATTATATTTGTACAGGAGACACATGTATGATGCAGGTTCACTGAGAGCAAGTTCAACTCCCCCTTGACTGCCTCTGATCATTAATAACCTGGACACACGAGATATGAGTGGCCCTGGCGCTTGCTGATCTCCAGGGAGACTGTTGTCACTGGCCTAAAACACAACAAAGTAACACCCATAAGCTGCTGACCCTAGGCAAATAAAAATGACATCAAAGGAAATCAAATTTTAGATGACTCTTTCCTCCACAGATGTTGTGCAAGTGACAAAGATTACATAACACACATGGCCACCTGCGGTGACATGTCTGTCACAATACACATATGTTATTTTTTCCAGTTACCACTTGAGATGTAAATTATAGCTTGTACCATTTCCAACAACGACACATGGTGCTTTTTTGTCCTGAATTGTACCCTTTCAACAGTCTCCACATAAATATAAATCATCTATATAATATAAATCCATGGTTGAGCACAAATGAACCCCTAAATGCTTCAAGACTTGAAGATTTAGAACATTTGAGGCCCACTGAATCCAAAAAGATGTCCTCATGTCACAGGCAGGGACAAAATGGTCTGTTCCCCCCACAGTAGTTGACCTTTCCATAGTCTTCTGGGGCCAGAAACCCTCAGCTCAGTAATGGCTCTCTGCCTGAGAGATAATGTCATCTGACACGCACTGATTTAGGAGGTAATTGCACCCCACACTGTTGTAATTTCTCATTCATGCATGTTTGAATGGTGACTTATGCCACTACTTAATTACCCAAACTCACTGACTGCAACTCTGCCTCGTAATAATGTACCTAATGGGCACTTTGTCTATTTCACACTAGGACTATTGAATTAAAGTTTAAAATTTAGTACACTGTGTTTATTATTTGTTCTCTGAGCAGAGTGAAGTCATTCTTGCCTCAGTTCTTTTGACAATAGCACAGGCTTAATATTCTTCAGGGTTTTCATTAAAACTAATGCCAGTGATGGTGACATCATTGTCTACTTGGGCCCCCGAACACTGCAGGCGTTAATGTTATCTGTCCATTGTGTGATATATTGTCCTGGTCTTCTGCTTTTGTTTAAACAGGTGGATAGAGACTTATAGTGTTTGTTGTAACCTTTGTTAGCTCTGAGAGATGGGGGTGTAGGGTGGTCTCTAAATTGAGGTATTGTGTACCTCACCCCACTATCTGTTCATTTCACTGTTCTTAGTCATTTCACAAATACTTTACTAGATCATTTTTGCACATCATCCCATTGCAGCATTACGCAAGAATTACACAAGAATTCCAATAACAACTGCATACACACACAAAGTGCCTGATTATCTAATAATAAGTAATAATTCTCTTACTTGTGTAGTCAAATATGTTTTCTATCAACACACTGCTGCAGGCATATAAGATAAAGTAAAGAGAGGAAGTATTTAAAGTAAACCCCCAAAGGCAGGGCACTGTGGCTCTGTAGGGGGGAAATTAAGACCCCAAGGTAATGTGGTGAAAGTGACTACCCACCTGTGTCTTGTAAAGACTTTCCAGGGTGTAGTTAAATGGCATGTCTGCTGTGGGGTTTCAGACCCACAGTGAAGCACAGTAACAGCTTTTGGCTTAGCTATGAAATAACAAAAAATTTCTGTGCCATTTCTCCATTGAATATTTAACACATGTAAATGGTGGTGTGATAGTTTTAAAAAGGCCAATATTAATTTAATTATACTTGATCTTTGACTCTCTTTCACTTGTGACTAAATAGTAGGTACTTTATATTAAATGTGAGGCACGTGGAAGCATTTTGCCAAGATTAGACCTCCATTGTCCTTGACCATGAATGCATCGAGCTGCAAATACAAACCCACCCAGCTCTATCCAACTAATGCCTACAGAAATGGCAAGGGGATTTAAAGCATGTAGTTAAGATCATGTAATGGAATTTAATACTTTGTAGCTTTGTAGGGCCATGTTTTACTCAATGTAGGTGTAGTTAATCTGAAATTTTATACTTCTCAAGGGAAAGTATGATATTTAAGGAAATTATGTCTTCCTTTCATTATAATCAATAATAATCTATAATCAATAAATCATAACTTTGCCACATTGCTGAATGAACTGCAACAGAATACTGTCATCAGTAGTCCAATCACACATTTCAGCTAGTCCCACCTCCTTGTCCTTTTTTTTACATTTACCTTTAGGCTGTGTGCCTCTCAAATTATTTAAAGCAGTGTCTTCTCCAAGACCTATTACAGTTCTGGTGAAAGCTGAGCCGCCAACTGAGAACATTACTATTGAGTAAGCGTTTAGGTAAGTGCTATAGCCTTCTGCACCCACTTGTTTGGACCAATTGCCAAACATGGTGGCCAAGAAAAGTTCTTGACTTCACACCAGGAAGGATGTGACTCCTAATGCATGCCAGATGAGGAGACACTAAACTTTCTTTCGAAGCAGCTGCAGCCATTTGTGACATCGGAAAATATTTTATGTGCAACATATGGGTGTTGCTGCATGTTTTTAAGTCTAATAGCAGAGGTGAAATGCTTTGATGGTATCTAATGTCAGACACATAAGTGGTAGGCCATCATTTCCAAATCTAAAAAAGTTAGCCTTTAATATATAAAAGTTTATATGTAGTGCATTCAGTAGCTTTTAAAAGTTATGAGTGTTTAGCTCATTAAAGCACTGGCATAAAGTCAAACTAAAGACAAAAACATTTGAGAATTTCCCTTTTTTTCATAGGATACACTTAATGTTTGCTGGGCTCTGACTCTAGCTCTAAAAGATTTGAACCGAGGAAATCGCATAACGATCTATTCAAGGCCCAGAAACAGCTCTACATTAAAAGCACTTTTCCTTTTCAATGAGTTCAGTCTGGTGCCTCACTTTGTGTTGTCTAGACATGAGCCTCCATGAGAAGTGGTATAAAGACAGCGCTTGACATTCAGGTATTGTTTTCCATGTTCTCAGGCATTACATCATTCACTCCTAACATGAATTGTATGCGCACTGGATAGGATAGGGTACAAAGATGAAACTAATTGTAGGACAGACGCCTACTCAGAGCAGCTTTGTCAAAATAAATGGAAGCTGCACAGTCTTCTCAGGTTTCAGTCTCAACTGCCATCATTGTACTGATGAAAGACATGTCATTTTATTTCAAGCAAACTTCAGACTCACTTTAGACCACATTACCTTTGTATATACTGTACAGTATCTTATTGCTGCAGTTGCAACTATATAGTTGTCGCTACAGACAAGCAATTGAAACACAGCAGTCTGTGATGGGCTTTCATTGCTAATACACTCTGACTCAAACAGTATGTCACCTTTGGCACAAAGCAGCATTATGTAAAACACTTCAAAACCAAAGTCTGTCTGCTAATCAAGTTGTGCATCTCTGCGTGTCTGGAAAACTAGTTGCACAAACCAGGAGAATTTGTGTAATAAGTTCAAGGCAAGTGAGAGGATGGATCAAAAATAATGCCGCCAGTTGAACTGAGACTGTATAATTACCATTCTGTTAACAATTCATGTTTTATCACTGGGCCAATTTTAATGCCAGAAAATGATCTCACATACAAACAAACAAAGGAGGTTTTAAGTCTTTACACTGTCAAACATGTTGCCATTTATCTCACTGTCAGCCAAAGCCTATTCAATTCATTGTTCTTTTGATAAATATGGTATTGGTTGAAGTGAACATTTTCTCTTTTTATGTCATATACTTGTCCTTCACTCCCTGCTGTCATCCATGCTTGGGTAGTAATACTACACAGGTAGCTGTCAGTGACACCTAGGGGTGAAAAATTATGAATTGCATGTTCTTGACAGAACGCTGAAGACCCAGACAGTCAAACTCTGGGTGCATGCAAAAGATGCAAGAATGACTAGTTGCCAATTCATGCCTTGTCTGGCTATATAGATTAATTTGTAGTTTATATAAATATAAAACGATACAAAATCAACTTACTGCAAACAAACATTTCTCATGAAGTAAGGCTTATGTTTAATTTAAATGGTTTTCATTTATTTTCCATAGCCAGAGTACGAGTAGATCACAGTCAGAGAAGTGTGTGTGTGCAACCTTTTTCATTTCCATAATGATGGGGTTGTATTTAAAGTTTTATCCACATCCAGTACATGAAAAGCACAACATATCAGAAATAACTCTCAATATATAACACAAACTCTCTAGTATAGAGCCATAAAATCTAGACTAGTTTAAAAAATGTTTATAGAAAGATGAATGTTCATTTCTCTGAGACAGTGCCTAAGCCTCAGGTAGATCGGATGAATTTAAGGGGTTTGGGATTAGATTGTATATATACCTATAAACTGGTATTCAGTTGTATTCCAAAGGGCAGTAAGTGATATTTAAAGTTGCTGAAATAGTTGTGCCAAAATAAGGATACATATGCTGCTTGACAATAACTGTGTATGACAATGTTGTGTATGTATCCTGTCATCCATGTGCAATGTGAGTATGTAAAGCTGCTGTTGGTAACTTTTATAAAAAATAACTTTTTGTTATATTTCCTAAACTGTCACTATATTTGACAGTAGTACATGAGTCTGGCTCCTCCTTGTGCCCCTATTACCTTTTGCAAGAATTTAGATCTCATGAGTCTCAGGAGGTCATCAGACTGCTGGGAATGAAACTCAAAAATCAACTATCTTTTCCATCTTACATTTGTAAAAGTTATTCCCATCCATTGGAATTACATGGTTTTAATGTAAATTAACTAACAAACTTAACGTGAAGCAAGTAATAAGATTGATGTAATAATACTAATAAACTTAAAATGACATTCATTTTATCTGCTGGGTTTGGGC
Organism: Larimichthys crocea; assembly: GCF_000972845.2. Classification (NCBI taxonomy): domain Eukaryota; kingdom Metazoa; phylum Chordata; class Actinopteri; family Sciaenidae; genus Larimichthys; species Larimichthys crocea. Next base: position 547,630 of record NW_020861315.1, read on the forward strand.
AAGCAAATTGGCTTTATTAATATTGAATGCATAAACCTGGCTACTACCTACTACACTACTGTGTAGTTGAAGCACATTGAGTTTATTATTACTGTTACATAAATCTTATTATTTGCTGCACATTAAGTTAATTTATATTAAACCTATGCAATATAAATGGATGAAAATTGAAATGCATAAGTCCTGCATTTTGGCCAAAAATAAATAAATAAATTTGAGTGTAAGATTACAAAAAAATGGATGGATGAATTCAATTCAATTCAATTACTGTTACATAAATCTTATTATTTGCTTCACATTAGGTTTATTTATTATATTAAACCTATGCAATATAAATAGATGAAAATTGAAATGCATAAGTCCTGCACTTTGGCCAAAAAAATTAATAAATGAGTGTAAGATTACAAAAAACGGATGGATGAATTCAATTCAATTCAATTCAATTCAATTCAATTCAATTCAATTCAATTCAATTCAAAAAACAAACTGTACCTTTAAGAAAATGCGTCATCGACCCTGTTGCCTGTCCTCGTGCATGACGTTTCCCCACTCCCGGCATGCGCGCTGGAAGTCGAATTATTGCTAATGGCGGGTATTTGTAACGACATATGCGTATTTTAGACTATTGTTTGCTACCTGTACACATTAATATTGATAAATTAGCCATTTCAAAAATAATACTCGGTGTGTTTCAAAGCTTCTTCGAGGATAAACCAAAGGAAGGAGCAGATAAGAAAGCTGGCGCACGCTGTAACTGTTATCATGTGGCCGTTAAGTACTGACACAAACTGAAAGTGAGCAGGAAGGCAGCGTGTGTTTGAGTTGAGAGGTAGCTGTAATGTTAGCTCACTTAAACGTCTGTCTCAGAGACACAACTCCAAAGCTACTGCACAAACAGCTAAGTTAATGGGACGGAGGAAGTTTAGCTTTCATTCATTCATTTGACCTTATAAATTTCCACAAGCGGAAATGATGTCCTCTAAGTTGTCAGTGTCGGTGTTGCTGTTAATAATTACTGTGATTCAAGTCGACGGTACCTCGAGACTAAATATACCCAAAGTGTTGCTACCGCTTGCCAGAAGTACAAAGATTAACTTCACGTTGGAAACTACTGAAGGTTGCTACAGATGGTGAGTAGACAAACCCACCAGTGTCGTGTTACATATGAGGACACATGGCCAAATATACTGTATGCAATGTTGACAGTTTATTATAGCAGTGTGGTGTTGCTGGAAACCATGTTAAGTATACATATATTTATTAGCTTTTTACACTAAAGCTGCAGCTCCACTCAACTTTAAAAAAAAATGTTATTCCACTTCAGATCTTCTTTCTGCGACGAAGATCAGCATTGTTATTGTGATAAATGAAGAACTATATGGCTATTCTGCTCATAATCCTCCAGGTCGTCCACCAGACCAGAGGTAGCAAGCATCCAGGCTGTGGATGAAGACAGTAGCAGAGGCTGCTCCCGGAGAGCCGTCCTCCAGGCTCTTTCCACCCAGCCCTCCAGACTGACCAGTATCATTCTGGCTGAGGATGTTGGTAAATACACAAGATACATTGTATTAATGAACACAAGTGGCTCATTCAAGAATTGTTCCTGTGTGTGAGCAAGGAAATGAATACGTGCATAAAAGAAGAACTACAATGGGGAAATTCAATTTTGTCGCCAGGCTGTTACTTTCTTTCATTTACATGCACAAAGAGGACGTATAGAGGTGGGTAGATGTCATAGGGAAAGGCTAATTAGATGAGTTAGGGTTTCAGTGCCTTGCTCAAAGGCACCTCGTCTTTGCCACTTTATAGGGTATAGTAGTACACAGTCTGTATGTCAAAAATGTGCTGCATGGTAATCTCCTGAACAGAATGAAAACAAAAAATGTGCGCTGTAATTCAAAAAGCTTGAAGTCTAAAGTACAGTCTATCATTCTGTTGCACAACATTTTTAAAAAAAAAAAGTCTTCCTTCCTTGCTTTGCTGTTGTGAAATATTATGTATCATCTGTTGCCTGTGGCATGGTTGGCCAATCATGGATGACAGACAGTTGTGAGCATTTGCTTTGTAATCAGAAAAACACACACACACACACACACACACACACAGTGCATCTTAATTACTTATTTTAATCAAAAAATAGATAAATAAACACCAAGTATGACTATCAGCCACTGAATTTGAATGTGGCTTAAATCGCTGCAGCTGTCCAACCAAACCATAATTTGATATAATCTATTGCTCATGTAAAAGCCCACTTAACAGATTAGAAAAGCCACATTATTTAAATGTGGAGCACTTTTCCAGGAATCAAGTCCTGCCATTTGCATACATATATGATAAGCTGTGTGTTTTAGTGAGTGGAGGTAGACAACAAGGATGGCTGCTGTGCCTTTTTAAAATGACTGTTCCTTTATGCAGCATGTACTGTGTATATGATGTTTTATCCCCACTTCCATTTGCAGTTACCGGACAGGTATTGCGCTGTGACGCTATCGTTGACATCATCAGTGAGATCCAGATTGTGTCGACCACCAGAGAGCTACATCTCGAAGATTCGCCACTGGCACTCAAAATTCACGCACTGGACTCTGAAGGTGACATACTGGCTCATCACAGGATGAAGTGATTCTCGTTATAGGCTGCTGGTGATGTCGCTAATTAAATATCCCCTTAAAACTATTACAAACAATTTGCATAAGTACTACTCCAATCCATATTACTCCACTCTCCTATTGTAATGAGTCCATACCATATTGTTTATTTGCTCCTTTCAAGACTTCTCAGAGTAATGACTGAGCAGGCTTGAGACAGAGATTTCTTTCCCTCAGGCTGCTGCTGTTCGGTGGCTGTTTGTTCTGTTCGACTGGTTCCATTTAGGGCTGACACTCTTAGTTTAATGAGCTGTGGCTACAGCCTGATTCTTTTTGATGATGACTCTAGGGCCTGATGTTTTGCTTTTGTTTTCTTTGGTTTAAAAGTGTTTTTTAGATTCCTCAGATGGAGTAGATTGCAAAAGGACGTCAAGTGTCCTGTAATTAGAAGCCTATTGGGTTTTGTTTTTAGCTAATTTAACCGTCAAACTCCGCTCAGCATTCCAATATTTAAAATATCACATACCCATATGTTTGTAACTTAAAGGAATGGGGTCTAACTCTCTTTTATGTTACAGGAAACACCTTCAGCACCCTTTCAGGTCTAGTCTTTGACTGGACCTTAGTGAAAGATGTAGATGTGAATGGATTCTCTGACTCTTACAATTCATTACGGTAGGCTTTGCTTTGTTAATATTCCTCTGTTTGTCTGTTTGTTAGTAAGTCTGATAGCCAGAGACAAAATGATCAACCCAAATTAATTTGCACCTTTATCATAAAACCACTGATGGCATTACCCAGATGTTGTTTGGCTAGAATAGTTTAATGTTTCAGTTTTACTAATTTCTCTAAAAATTAATCATTCTTTAGTAGCATTTAATTTGTATAGTCCACCTGCTGATAGTCTATAGAGTATTTGTAACATTTAAACAGATTATTAATTGAGATTCAACAATTCAGCTATGTCACAAATAAAACTGTTTTTTGATTTTTACACCACCCTGGTTAAGGTTTGGTTAGTTTAAGGCACAGACAATGTTTTGGTCAGGATATGTTCATGAGTCGTCACATATCCTCTGTAGATAACCTGATAAACATCTGCAGACAGAGCAAAACAGCTAAAATGTTATCTAGATAAAGTGTTCTTGAGGTGAAATGCAGGGGGCCATATATATATATATATATGGCCCCCTGCATTTCACCTCAAGAACACTTTATCTAGATAACATTTTAGCTGTTTTGCTCTGTCTGCAGATGTTTATCAGGTTATCTACAGAGGATATGTGACGACTCATGAACATATCCTGACCAAAACATTGTCTGTGCCTTAAACTAACCAAACCTTAACCAGGGTGGTGTAAAAATCAAAAAACAGTTTTATTTGTGACATAGCTGAATTGTTGAATCTCAATTAATAATCTGTTTAAATGTTACAAATACTCTATAGACTATCAGCAGGTGGACTATACAAATTAAATGCTACTAAAGAATGATTAATTTTTAGAGAAATTAGTAAAACTGAAACATTAAACTATTCTAGCCAAACAACATCTGGGTAATGCCATCAGTGGTTTTATGATAAAGGTGCAAATTAATTTGGGTTGATCATTTTGTCTCTGGCTATCAGACTTACTAACAAACAGACAAACAGAGGAATATTAACAAAGCAAAGCCTACCGTAATGAATTGTAAGAGTCAGAGAATCCATTCACATCTACATCTTTCACTAAGGTCCAGTCAAAGACTAGACCTGAAAGGGTGCTGAAGGTGTTTCCTGTAACATAAAAGAGAGTTAGACCCCATTCCTTTAAGTTACAAACATATGGGTATGTGATATTTTAAATATTGGAATGCTGAGCGGAGTTTGACGGTTAAATTAGCTAAAAACAAAACCCAATAGGCTTCTAATTACAGGACACTTGACGTCCTTTTGCAATCTACTCCATCTGAGGAATCTAAAAAACACTTTTAAACCAAAGAAAACAAAAGCAAAACATCAGGCCCTAGAGTCATCATCAAAAAGAATC